>NC_056627.2:104854366-105152059 GCF_002870075.4 Lactuca sativa
AGTAAATGTTAAATAAAAAAATGTCTATAAATAAAAAAATGTTATAGTAGTTTTATGAATTTTTGGAAGTTAAGTATATAAGTTGTTTTTATTTGATATTTAATGTTAGTATTTTATTTTAATATGTTTCTTATTATATATATATATATATATATATATATATATATATATATATATATATATATATATTAAAGTTATCGTTCCTTAGCTACAGTAAATGTGTTATGGAATTGACATAAATGGTCCCCTGTTTATGTCTTTAGTTACAGTCAAGGTTCTAAAAAGCTCGCCATGGCTCCGCTATGGCGCGCCACGACTCTAAGGCTTGTACCTGCCGCCAACCTTTGCCAAAACGCCGCCTTAACTAATATATGTGTATAAAAATGAATAATAGTTGAAAATACATATAAAAATATTAATATATAGAAAATTGCCGCCTTAAGTCACGCCTTACAAACGCCGTGACTCGCCAAGGCTCGGAAAAGCTTGAGGCTTGACATTGCCGCCAAGTCACGCCTTACGTTATTTAGAACCTTGGTTACAGTTCTGGTCATTTCTGTTATATTTTGATTTATTTAATTTCTCCGTTTTGGGTTTATTCCACCACCGCCAACCTTCACGATACGTGGCTTCTGTATTTCCTCACCGCCTCACCTGTCACTCCTCTTATGCCATCTTCATGATCCACCGCCTACTTCTCTCCATGTTTTACGTCTTTTCTCCCAAAGAGGGTTACTTTACCGGGGTTAAGGCACCGCTTCTATCATCTTAGTAGACAACCTTCGCAATCCATATCCACTACTTCTTTCTTCCACAGTAAAGTTCCATCCACCGACTCCACTGCCTGCTTTCATCTGCATTTCTTTCGTCACGATCCCTTCCCTATCTGCTATTCGACTCTTCAATTCCGCCATAGCCAATGCCGACGAGTATGCGTACACCACAGACGTCTCCGACGAGTCTGCCCCCACCATTGTAGAAGCCGGCGAGCCCTAATTTCGTGTACCTTTACTTCAACTCCGGCCACATCCACACCCGACGAGTCATGCTTCGATTCCGGATACATTCAATGTCGGGTCTCCCTGTGCGATTCATTGTTAATAGACTTTGTGTGAGATTAAGGTCACCTCTTTTCTCCCCTCTCTTTTCTTCTTATGATAGTACTGGAATTCAATGTTATTGCTCAATTAAAAATCAACAGGTACAACACAACTAATTTTGAGTTTCTTACTTCCCACTATCGTTGTTGGTTGCAGCCTCAAATCAACCAACGTTCTCCTCTACCATCCTCTGTTTCAGACCCTATTTTGAATTAATAATGACTTCAGATCAAATATCATTTTAATTACAACGGAAGGCTTCCGACCCCCGCAAAGCGGGGGGACTTTTCTAGTTCTTGTTAAACCTGAAATTTACTTGGAAGCATCGATCCATAATACATGATTAAATGAGATTGAATGAGATACGTAACGTGTTGACATATATTAAATTACACATGATCATAACTTGGCATTCAATAAATTTGACATTAATGTCCTATAATTTAAAGTCCAATAAGTTATTTAAAATTCATTTGAAATTTACACATATTTTTCCTTGTTTTAATGAAATCTATTTTTCTGTCTAAAAGTTAATTAAAAAGAAAACAATCTCTACAAAGCAGAATACATTTTCGTAAACGTGTATGCCTCAAACGACCTTGGTCGTAGAAAACTCTTATGGGCTGAGTTAGAAAATATCTTGAACTCGCACAGCAACTCCCGGTGGGTGATTTTTGGTGATTTCAATGAAGTTCGCTCAGAATGTGAAAGGCTAGGTTCAAGTTTCTGTGCTTTATCAGCTAATCATTTCAATAACTTTATCTCAAGTGTTGGTTTGATTGACCTCCAAATGGGTGGTAGACGCTTCATATATATGAGCTCCGATGGTGGTAAACACAGTAAGCTGGACCGGTTCCTAGTCTCTTATAATACCACTTCCGATTGGCCCCAACTGCAAGTTACCGTACTCCCCCGCCTCTATTCCGATCACTGCCCGATCCTGCTCTCATCATCCATATGTGACTTTGGCCCGTCTCCATTCCGATTTTTCAACTCATGGCTACAAGATGAATCTCTCGATAATGTCGTAGTAGCAGGTTGGACCTTCGACCCTACAACAAGGTTTTTCTCATCTCTCTCCCCTCTATCTATCGTTGCTGGAAAATTGAAGAACACAAAGGACAAAAAAAAGATTGGAGGAAATCAAAAAATGAAGAGGCCAACATGAAACGAAAGGATCTTATAGAAAAAATAGATAAAATTGATTTGGAGGCAGAATCTGGTGTGACTAATCCAAATTCGATGGAACTAAGAAAACACTTTCACAAAGAATTGCTGGAGATTGAATCCAAGAGGATCAGTGACCTTAAACAAAAGGCGAGATGCAAATGGGCCCTGGAAGGAGATGAAAATTCAGGTTTTTATCACGGACTAGTAAATAAAAACCTCCGATCACAACGCATTTCTGGAATCAATATAAATGGCTTCTGGACATCAAACCCGGTGGAAGTGAAAGAAGAGGCTGTCAAGCACTTTTCTGCAAAATTTAAAGAATCAAAGCCATGCAGACCCACCTTTACGAGCCTTAAATTCAAAAAATTACCGGCAGAGAATAGTTTGGAACTTGAAGCCCCAATTAGCTTTGCAGAAGTTCGATCTGCTGTGTGGATGTGTGGGTCGGATAAATCCCCTGGCCCAGACGGATTTTCATTCGCATTTTTAAAGAAATATTAGGAAGTAATCGGTGGAGACATATACATGGCGGTAAAAGACTTTGAAAGATCAGGTATCATCAACAAAGGCTGCAATTCCTCATTCATCACTCTAGTCCCAAAAACTATTGATCCCAACACCTTCGATGATTACCGTCCAATAAGTCTCATAGGGAGCCTGTACAAAATCATCTCCAAAGTACTAGCAGAACGTCTAAAGAAGGTTATCTCATTAGTCATTAGCGATACCCAAACAGCCTTCATCAAAGATCGTTACATCCTTGACGGGCCTCTGATTGTTAATGAAGTTATATCTTGGCTCCGGAAAAGAAAGACTAAGGCCTTCCTTCTCAAAATAGACTTTGAAAAGGCATTCGATTGCCTAAACTGGGGCTTCCTAGAATCAGTAATGGAACAAATGGAATTTGGGGGTAAATGGAGAAGATGGATTCAGGGTTGCTTATCTTCAGCTAGAGCTTCAGTAATTATAAACGGATCAGCAACTAAAGAATTCAATATGGAAAGGGGAATTCGCCAAGGAGATCCACTATCTCCCTTCCTCTTTATCTTGGCTGCTGAAGGTTTAAACGTTGCCATGGAAGAAGCTATGGAACAAAGGATATTCAAAGGTATCTCTCTTCCAAGATCAGGTCCAGTCCTGTCTCATCTACAATACGTAGACGATGTGATTTTCCTAGGGGCTTGGTCCATTTCAAATGCCAAGAACCTAATTAGAATATTACGTTGTTTTGAATTATCTTTTGGGCTTAAAATTAATATGTCAAAGAGCAAAATTTATGGGATAGGGGTGAACAATCTTGAAATTGAATTGTTAGCCAGGAGTATATATTGCTCGGTTGGGTGCATTCCCTTCACATACTTGGGAATGCCGGTGGGGGCTGCCATGTCACGAGTATCACAGTGGAGTACTCTCATAAACAAGTTTCAATCTAGATTGTCTAAATGGAAAGCTTCATATCTCTCTTTCGGTGGAAGGTTAACGCTATGTAAAGCCGTTCTTGGTAGCCTTGGAACATATCTTTTCTCCTTATATAAAGCCCCTGTAAAGATCATTAATACATTGGAAAGCTATAGAAGACGGTTCTTTTGGGGAGGTTCAACTGACAAAAACAAAATGTCATGGATAGCATGGGACAAGGTTTTGGCTAGTGTTGTCGATGGGGGTCTTGGGGTCGGGAGCTTAAAAGCCCAAAACCTCGCTTTATTAGGGAAATGGTGGTGGCGTTTCAAATCAAACAAAAAAGAGCTGTGGAAGGATGTCATAACAGCAATATATGGAAAAGAGGGGGGTTTCAACGCTCCTTCAAGGGTAAAGAGAAAAGGCTTTTGCTGGGGCACCATTGTAAATCTACATTCCACCCTATCAAAACTCGGTATTGACCTTAAAAATCTGTTCTCGAACCAAAGTGAAGGTAGGTCCTGGAAGCTTGTGGCCTCAGGAATATACACAGTAGCCTCTTTGAGAGTCCATATCGATAACAAGATCCTGCCAAAATCAAGCAACTGTTGGATCTGGAATCATCTGGTACCTCAGAAAGTAAACATCCTAGCTTGGAGAGTTAGTCATGGCGGATTACCAACCAAAGAGAACTTGTTCAAATTAGGAATCGGATCCAACCCTCTATGCACCCTATGCAATCAGCATGCAGAATCCGAGAGTCATCTATTCACCACTTGCTCAGTTTCATTAAAAGTTTGGAGTGATGTTGCATCTTGGTGGCATCGGTTTCCACCGGGTTTCCAGTCGGTTACAGATTTACTTCACTGCAAAGTAAATCTTCAATCTAATGATGATCTAGGTTTACTTCATGAAGCTGTGGCTTTGGTCTCTATTTGGGTCATTTGGAGCTTTAGAAACAAAATGGCTTATTCAGAAAAACGCATCTCTCCTTCCTGTCTCATAAACGATATTCAGACCTTATCGTATCTATGGATACATGTTAGACATAAAACTAAGAAGCTCAGATGGTTAGAATGGTGTTGTAACCCAATTCAAGAGGCTGGCCTGATATAAAATTCAAGTGGGGGGGGGGGGGGTGGTTTGGTTCCATTCCATTTCTTTTGGTGTCTTGGTGTATGCCAGGTTGTAGTTTAAGTGTGTGTTTGGTGTGAGTTTTTTTCCTTTACCCGGGTAGACATCTTTTAGGCATATAACTATACCTGACATTCTTTCGTGTGGTCTTTCTAGTGTGGGTCGATTTAAAATGGGATGGGGGAGAAAGTTAACTTGGTGTGTGTTTTCTCTATTCGTGTTTGAATTCTCTTGCAGGTTCCTTTCAATTTTCACTTATGTTTTAGAGGTAGTCGCAAATCATCTTGCAGGACCTCTCAATTGCATTCATTGGAGTTGGAGAAATCCCATGAAGGGGGAGAGGTAGTCGCAAAACACCTTGCAGGACCTCTCAATTGCATTCATTGAAATTGGAGAAATTCCATGAAGGGTCTCATATTCGCATCTGGAGGATCGTCAAGGAACATATTGTCCGGAAGAACCTAGTCTTTTGGAAGGGTAGTTTGTTTTGAAGCACAACCAAACGGTCGGTGATGCCTCAACAAAATGTCGCCGATGCCTCAAGCACCCTAGGCGGAGAATCTGGTTGTAAACAAGTTTTGGTTTCCAATTAAATTTCCTAGACCAACATTAATTTAGTCTAGGTTGTCTTATCCGCATCTATTTTCTCTCTTTCTTACATCTAATCATGTATGTACTATGATTGCCCAGCGTCTTGCTGGCTTTTTTAATGAATATTTTAACCTTGCCGTTCAAAAAAAAAATCTCTACAAATAAAAATATATTTTATTAGTTTTGGTAGTTTTTGGATTTTAAGAATATAAGTTGCTTTTATTTGATATTTAAGGTTGGTATTTTTTTATTATGTTTTCGATTCTTGTTATACGTGGAATTTACTTGCAAGCATCATCCATAACTCATGATAAAATGAGATAGATGGCTTGTTGACATATATTAAATTACACCCACTGACAATTTGGCAACCAATGGATTTTGACTTTAATGCCCATTAATTCAATAAAGTCCAATGAGTGCTTCAAAAAGCCTTTATAATTTAAATATATATTTTCTTGTTTTAATGAAATTTATTTTTGTTTCTTGTTATAGGAGTTGGAGGACAAAGTAATCTTCATCCTTTCAGCATTCAAGCAAAGCCACAAGAGAAATGCAACATCGACCATTGCAAATATGTAACCTTTCCTCCCGTATGTCCTTTTCCCAACTGTATGAGCCCTTATGATTGTACAGAATATTGTGGTACCTCGTATGTCCCTCGTTGTGTTATTGATCGTAGAAACCCCAAAAATATTAAAAATAGATGTTGTTGTGAGTGATAAAGAGCATTTAACATTTAATAAAATAAAAGTAAAATATAAATAAAGAAGTTTAACGTCATTAGAAATGTGAAGGAAGTACATTTTATGATTGTTTTCTATGTGTTTTAATACATTTTTTTAGGATATGTATGCCCTTTTTTAAAAAAAAAATTAATGAAGTATTTTAAAATATTTAAAAAATATTTTTTGTGAAAATCTAAGTCATAATATTCATTGTAGTATATCGTATTACCATAGTATTAGTTATAACTAACAAAACCAATGCTAGATTCAGTTATAAATATATGTAATGAAATGTAATAAGCAATCATTCTAGCATGTTAAATAACATGTTTTGTTCTCCTTTATTTTGAGATATATTGTTTTCTTATAAATATAATTTATTTATTTTCCACTTGTCATGTGGGTGCTTTTTAATGTTTTAAAAAATACCATCTAATACTACTAAAATATAAATTTGTTAATATTTTCTACGATTAACATTCTTTCCGATAATATAACCACTACATTTATGGCAATAAACATAATTAATATGCCATTATTTTTTTAAATAATTTTTTATGATTTTTTTTAAGTGACACCTAAGAGTATTAATATAAAGTTTGTTAAGATTTTTTTAACAAAAACACTTCCTCCATAATTTACTTCTTAAAATTATGCCTCTATATGCATCAATTATACCCTTTTTTGTAAATCCGAAAGATAGAGAGTTGATGATTTATTTAAAATAAATGTTTATACGTATATATGGAAATTTGAAGATATTTTACGTGGCATAAGGATATGATATACTCATGTATAATTAAGTTTTTAGAAATGTATATGTTTTTTTTTTTTTTTGAAACGGCAAATAATATAAATATCTCCTATGCCTGGGATTGAACCAATGACCTCCTAGTTAGTTGTTAGATTAAAGACCTCCTTGTTAACCAAGTGGGAAGATTTTACATTTTTTTTAAAACAACACTTAAAACTATTAATATAAAGTTTATTTGGAATTTCTACTAAAAAACGTCTCTTACATAAAACAAGTATTTAGATAATAATGGTAATTTTAACAATAAGACATATAATGTTGTATTCAAAAAAATACCTGAAAATTTATAATTAACATTCATTTCGAAAGTTTATTATAAATAATTGTTAATGTTTACACATTCATACTCAACACAATCTATATGTCAATAGTTTTTGTACCGGTACAGATTCAATTACTTAATTACTCTCAATTTTGTTTATTTTTTTTCTAAATTTATTTTAAAAATGTTAAATATTTACACCTTGATATTTTTTTAATAAACTCGTATAATATACGTGTCTTATATTTAATATTAAATATATAAGTAAATTTCATGTTCCATGAACATAACTAAACCAACCATAAAAATTTTGAATGATTTTATTTAAATTTAAATATATTACTTATTCAAATTTTTTGTACTTCATGCTTTTGCGAATTCTTATCCAAATTTATTATTCGTTTATATTTTTTGTATGTGGGATTCTTCTAAATTTTGTTTTGATCATTAATGTTTGTGTTGGTTTAATAAAACTATATTACCAAAAATATTAATGATTTCTTTGTGTCAAAAAAAAATTTATTGTCAACTCCTTTAATATCAAATATTAATTTTTAATCTAATTTTCATGTTAGAGAAAAATAAAAATAAATATATTTTTGTTTGTTTGCATGAATGAAAATTATTTGTATTTAAATATTATAAACTGAGTGTATTTAGCAATAGTAAATAGGGTGTGAGAAAAAACTGACATTGGAATATCCACTCGATCAAATAAGTTTTTGGTTATTTTGTTCGGGTTATTCGTTTTTTTGCGTTAATTAGATCAATTAACTTAATTGAATAAGAGCTCATTTTTTGATTTAGTTAGTGTTTAAAATTTATTCTTGTTTTGAATAGTCACACACAACCAAACTTGTAAGACATGATGTAGGTTATGTTGTTTCTTTGATTCAATTTATGTTTCATGGATCAAAAGTATTCACAAAGTGTACATCTTCAATGTGTGAGCTTTCGGGACAAAATGAAGTAAAAAGATGTTGTTTCTTGGTTCTAGCCATCAACACAAAACCAAATGAGTTAAGGGAGGCAATTATTAGTCCTATAAATCCTTAACAAGAACTAAAACAGATCCATACTCTTAGAAAAAGAACCAAGCTCATTATTTACAAAAATCATGTTATATGTGTGCATATAAAGGTTTTAATGCATGTTGAGGTTATATTATTGGTTCTAGGTGTCCACACTTGATCTCGGGTGTGTTTAAGGGACAAAGATACATCTATAGAATGAGATATAAAGGCCAAGAACCCACTCAAAACAACTGAAAAAAGAACCCAAAAAGAAAATACCATTAAACCTCGATTTCCGTCGTTTATGGGTTGTCGGAGGCAACTCCAACCTTAACATTGGCAGGGAAGAGAGAGTGTGATAACCGGTAAAATTAGGTTATCGTTCACTAGTCAAAACCATCATGAACCCACTATGTAATAGACCTGATGTATTATATTCAACATCTTTTTAATGTAATTGAAGTTTTTACACTTAGAAATGCGTTCGGAAACCCACTTTAGTATTCGACGAATCAAGACCATGGACAAACAAACACTATTCACTACATAAGTAACGAATTAATACATCGAAAATGAAATATATGTATTAAATATTGTTATGTGAAAATAACACTCTAGACTGATAGAGCGCGAGAACATGTTTCCATGGAAATAAAAAACGTAGAAATCAGAGATCGTACGCAAAAGTTATCACCATTTTAAGAAAACAAATCAGTATGAAAAATAATTTTCCCATAAACAAACTTTAATTCGATACGTTGGAATAGCTACACATTTCGTTAAAACATTATTGGAATCAGATGACGCTCTAATATTAGATACTATTCGGGTGATCGTTGACCGTCTTGCCAGAATTGCTCACTTCCTCGCCATTCAGAAGAGTTTGTTGGCCAAAAAATTGGCCAATATCTACGTTCAATTGGTTATTGCTCATTGCGGTGTGCCCATTTCTATTATTTCATATTGAGATGTCCACTTTACTTCCAGGTTTTTGAATACGTTCCATGATGAGTTTGGTAATCGGCTACATTTTAGCACAACATACCATCCATAGAAAGATGGGCAGAGTGAGCGGACCATTCAAGAACTCAAGGATAGGTTGTAAGCCTGTATCTTCGATTCTAGTGGGATATGGGATTCATACATTCCCTTAGCATTGGTGTTCCTCCTTATCAGCTTCTCTATGGAAGGAAGTGTCAGACCCCGGTTTGTTGAGGGCGGTTGGACAAAGAGTCGTGAGGAGAACTGAGGTGGTGCTCAATACAACATAGCTCATACAACAGTTCAGATAGAGGTTGCTCATATAATAAAGCCGTCTGAAGAGTTATTCTGACAGACGTCGTTCTGAGTTGGATTTTCAGGCCGGGGAAATGGTATTGTTGAAGGTGTCAGCCATGAAGGGTGTTATTCGCTTCAGGAAGCAGGGTAAGCTAGTCCCCAGATTCATCAAACCCCTTCGGGTAATTTTTAATGTGGGTGATGGCCTACTAGTTTGAATTACTAGAGGAGATCAGTCAAATACACAACATTTCTCATGTTTCTCAACTTCACAAATTTTTGGTGAATGATTCAGTGGTAGTGCCTTTAGACGACATTCAACTTAAATAGAATCTGAACTACGTGGACAGACCAATATCCATTTTTGATAGTAAGACGAAGGCCTTACACAACAAGGTGGTGCCCATGGTTAAGTTGTAGTGGTGACATTGGAAAGGGACATAGTGGACTTGGGAGCCTGAGGCAGATATGTGCAAGCATTACCCAAAGCTTTTTGTGACTTAAGATTTCGAGGACAAAATCTGATTAAAGTGGGGGAAAATTATAAAATCTGAATGCTGGTATAATTTATATCTTGAATATTAAGTCAAAGAGTTGGATTTGGTCCCTTAGTCCTAACCGCGATGTGGTGATTGGTTTACCACAATGTGGTGATTGCCTTGTCAGCACGGCATGACATCATTTGGTGCCATGACATGGCATCGTCATGAGCCTAAGACCCTAGGTCTCGAGTTTTGAACCCTATTTAAGCCTTTATGGTGTGTCTAGTAGAATTTTTGGAAGGAGAGTATCATCCTTTGGAACTTGTGAAGTGATCGTTGAATAGGTCCATTAGCTTATCCATTTGTTAGACCTTTGTAAGTGTCGAAATCTCCATCGTGATGATTTAACTTCATAGATCTAGCTTATTTTGCAATTTTTATCCCTTTTTTTGATTTTGGTGTAAGTAGAGAAAAGGACTTCAGATAAAGCTTGCAACTTTATCAATCCTATGTATCCCTAATGATTTTTATCCGTTGGACTTGGAACCAAAGAGTGTTTTGGATCCATGCAACGAAACAAAGTTATATTTTGCCCTTTTGACCTAAAATTGATTACGGCTTGCATGGAGTGTTTAAGTTCATAAAGTTGGAATTTGTATGGATCATCTTGCCATGATTAAGTCTTTTGGAAATTTTAAGTGTTGGTCTTTGAGGATTAAGGAATTAATAAGAAGATGAATCTGCCATGAGAACCACAACGTGGACAGGGGCTTGCCTTGGTGCGTTGAGCTTTTATGTCGTGACTAGTTTGTCTTTAACTCAACGTGGCCAACAATTGACGATGAAATAGCCAGTATGAGGATCACAACTATATAATTTAGATCACAACTTTTCAAGGGTCTTGCCATGGTGTGTTGATCTACTAGATTGATTATTGATCGTTTACTTTTGGACTAGGTTTGACATTGGGTTAAATGTACGGATTTTAGTTCGTAGGATGAGAATTTGACCGTGCAATATGTGTTTAAGTGGACATTATGCATGTAATTCTATGTTGTGAGTTGTAGAGGTTCATGCTAGTCAGTGAGGTGAGTTTACTAAATGTGTTACCTTTATGGTGTGATGTATGTGAGCTACTGATAGCTCGCAATTGTTGATAACCTAATTTTCAATATATGAGTTGCTAATAACTAAGGGTCACTGATAACCCAAATTGATGTAATTGAGTTACTGATAACTCACGGTTGCTGATAACTCATAACTGTCTTATTTATTAGTTGTGATATGCTGTATGTGCTACTTTAGGGAACTCACTAATATTTGGCTTGCAGCTGTGGATTTAAGCATTTTAGGTACTTCTAATAATTAGCGGAAGGCGAAAACATGATTGTACATATCATCTTGTGGTCTTCTTATTTTTGAGATGTGTGATGTTTTGATACTCTAATTTTTAATAATATGTAGTGAAACAGTGATTTGGATGATTTTGTGTTTTTATGAAAACTATTTAATTTCTTCTTTAAATGAAAAAATTTACCATGGTTTTTAGGAAACTATATATATATATATATATATATATATATATATATATATATATATATATATATATATATATAGAGAGAGAGAGAGAGAGAGAGCTAGGTTCACATGTTTTTGACAACTATTGTGTGACTGAATGCACCAATAGGAATTGAGGAATAATTAAATAATTAAAAAATTGAATAAGGGTAATTATGTAACTTTAGAATGATAATTAAAATAAAATCCCTTAATTAATGGGAATTACCATAAAAATCTCTTTGACCAACTACTTAACCCTAGCCCTAAATCTAACTCATCATCGTTTCTAATCCACGGCTTCTGCTTCTTCTTCTACAATCAATCATCAAGATTCAAAACTCATTACCAGGTAATTATCCTTCTCCAATCAATTATTAAGATTTTCTTTCTTTTATCCTTCTGGTATTTTTTTAATCTGATTCGTTCTTCTCTTCATATTAGATCTGGTTATTTGCTTAATCCAAAAATCAATTGATGTTACTCATTTGTTTTGACCCAGTTGAATCCATTCGAATCTGATTTTGATCTGGCCCAATCTCATGGCCGTTCACTGTTCATGATCCGCATGTTAATATCGATCCATCTTTATTTTCTTTGGCCCTAATATTACATTTGAGTCTCCGATTGCGTCCTCATTCTGTGTTCAAGTCAATCTTTCCTGTTTGTCAAAATTAACAATTCGATGATTGACTGATGCTATTGTTTGTAAACGTTTAAATATAGATCGTTTCTTTAAAGCTATTTACAATCGACCCATATGTAAAAGACGTATCTTGAATTTGTTGCTCATCCATTCTTTGTTCATCGTTTTCTTTTATTCTCGTTATTTCTATTGACTTGAGTTCATTTGTTTCTTAAAATTGCTAATGATTTCTAAATGAAATTAATCTTTTAACTATTAACGTGGTGTTGGATGAACGAGATTTTTGAGTCCTGTGATGTACAATTGTCGAACAGTTGGTCAAAGAATGAAAAGTCAAAATTGGATTAAACAATTGAACTCTGTTGTTGCGATGAACTGGCGATTTTGTTTGTTAATCTAGTTTTTGGAACAAGCCTTTACAATGGTGTGATGCCTTGAAGACTGTCAGAACATAGGCTATCGAAGCACTGTTAATTCCATCTCGCAATTTGGTGCTTCACGTTTTTCAGGTTCGCTGTGTTATGGGTCTTGGAATCGGGGCATATGTCAAAATCAGATGTGTGATGCGAACCATGAAATTGGTAATTGTACCTCAATTGGAATGATTTAGGGAGTCAATCGGGAAGAACAACGGTCAAACGTGGGCTCCTGTGTGGTTGGTGTGCCACTTCAAGTCTGTTGTTGATCTGATAAAGAAGGCTTTAGTTTGAGGAAGGCTACAAATTCTTTAAGAATATTTAAAACTATTCTGCAAGAATAGTTTATTCTGTAAGAATATTTTTGTTGTATTCTGAAAGAATTGCAATTAATTATTTGTATGCTTAAGGTGCAGTTGTTAGGATGATGCAGGAATGATGAGGAAACTTATGAAAAAAAGATATATGATACTTCATTCTCAAAGAATGAAGAAAAACAACAATATTCTTTCAGAATTTCAAGATTCAACATCCAAAAACAGCAATATTCTTTCAAAATTCAAGAATTCAAGAAGAAAACATGGCACACGATACTAGTGGAATGTTGTTATTTTTTTTAAGAATGTTATTCATTTTTGTTTATATTCTTTTAGAATTTTTATAACTATATTAAAATGTATAAGACTTTTAGTCTGTAAGAATATGTATGAATTTGTATTTAAGTTCGGATGTATAAGAATATATTAGAATGTTTGTTATTTGAACATCTTATTCATGAATTTTGTTTTTCTTCAGTAATATTTTATTAGAATAAAATTCTGAAAGAGTATCATTCTAACAAAAAAATATTCTGATAGAATAAAATCGGAAAAAATTGAAATTTAATTAATTAAAAAATTCAGATTTTTTTAAATTAGGAGAATTAATCATCCCTAAAAATCCGAAAATTTCCTTTTATAAATATAGTTAATTGTCCAAAATACCCTTTTGATAAAAATTGTGTGATTATATGATACATGCTACCCTATTGTAATATCATAGACCCTCAGATCATGATTGTTGATTCTATTCACCCGATGGTCCAGATCTGTGCATTCTAGCACACAATAGTTACTGGAAACAATATAACCTAACCCTATATATATATATATATATATATATATATATATATATATATATATACACACACACACATAGAGAGGGGGGGGGGGAGGGGAGGAAGGATCATATAAGAACTCAAAAGTTTTCAGGGAACTAAAAGTGGAACATTGGATCAATTTTGTGGACGGATTAGATTATTAGTGGCACACATTATAAATATGACTAAATTTAATGTTATATTAGGTTTTCAGCAATATACCACAGGGGTCAATTTGGTATACAAAAAAAAAAAAAAAATCGAATTACCAATTGAAATATCAATTAGCCTCCTCTCTCTTTCTCAATGTCTTGTGTTCTTCACCACATCCTCCCCTCTCCGTTGACCGCCTCCATCCGTGCTCCAATAACCTACCTACCTTTGTCAACAACCAACACCTTCTACGACTTACCACTCTTTCTTTCGTCGACCACCACTACAACAACTTAATACCTCCATTCTCTTTATTTCTCAATCATTGATTTCCTTCCGATTAGCACCGCCTAACACCGCCACCATAGATCTATTGAAGTGTTTTGTGAATCAAATTCCATTTGGTCGATCCATTGTATCAGAAACTGATCTTCATTGGAGCTCCCCGGCGATTGATAGATTGAACAACGTGGTGGATGCGTTCTTCTTCCCTCTCGGAGTTTCGTGCCCTAATAAATCAATCAGAGCTCTGAAAACTCCAGACCTCCTGATTCGTATCTTTTTATCTTCGATTATTGACAAATTAAACAGTGTGGCAACAAAATTCTCCTTCTCCTTTGAGCTTCCGGTCTCGAGGATATGAATTACATGTTTAATTGCGTAGGCGTCCTTCTTCACCTACGTTTCGAGTTTAGTAGATCAGGTCTCACTTCAGTAGCAGAAGAAACAACTCTCAGCCCAAAAGATGATCTCTACCATATATGATTTCTCGACCCGTTTCCAAATCATGTTTTGTCTTAATCTAGACTTGAATCAATCTTCAAAGGTACATCTAAGTGACTCCTCTGTTTATATCCAGTCAAATTTTGTTTGTCGTTAATCCTAAAGACAAATTTATAGGTTTTAATTGCTACAAGTATGCATTGTGGTTATCATCCGAGGTGGATTCTTTACTAGTAATGTATTGATTGAACATTGCTTATGAATCTTCTTCTGATCGTGATTCGATATTGATGGTAGAACCAAGAGAACAAAGCCTCTAGATGATTACATCTTCTGCTAGAAACAAAAAACTATGTTAGTTGGTTACCCTTTTTGACATTATTATTACCTTTTGTTCACTGAGGATTATAAATTTGGATGCTTAGTGTATCTATCTCTATCTATTGTATCTAGTAGCAACCACCTATACAAGGGATAGCAAGGAGAATGTTAATGCAACTAATTTAAGTTCTAGAGGCATATCAGATAATAACTCAAATGTCAATGTATGTTTGTACCAGGATTCTTATATTGAAATCAACATCTCTGTGGATCCTAAGGTAATCATATATCTGATTATCTATCATTTGTTGTTTGACTTTTCGATTTCATTATCACAATTCATAATACAAATGGCAGTATGGTGTAATTATGGTAACTCAATGGGTTCTCATAAAGTGTTGCATTTTCTTAATGATGTAGGGATGTACTGTGATAAAATCTTTTGCAAATAAAACCATATTTCCCCCTACATTCCACATTTCTAGAACTATCAAAGGAGAAATTATAAATGGAGGTAAATAATTAAACTGCTACGTTGTTGAGAGTGAAATACAATTATGATTTAATTAAAATATCAAGAAATAATATGTGGATGAATATTATTTGATTGTTGATTACAAGTTACAATAAGCCTATAGTTTCACTTTCTCTATTTGACTTTTTTTTTTGAAAATTACAATCTGATTTTGTTGATTTTGGTTTAGATATATTTTTAATCATTAAAAATGGATGATGTCATAATGAAAGAGGAGAATAATTCAAAAGGTGAATTTGGGATAAAGAAGATTACAACACACTCATTTGAATCAAGACTAAGATTATTTGGTTTCCTTACGAGAAACGAAGGTTTATATGATCTAAAACTTTAATTGTGATTTACTGCAATCTGCTCATATGATAAGATGTTGGAAATAAATTGTAGTGCATGAGATATCTTTTGGGTGTGCTTATGTTGTTTGAAGATGTGATAATCACTTCTGATAATCACATATGAATTACATTTGATTACGTGTAAATCACATGTAAATATGTGAATTACATGTGATTCACATGGAAATATATGATTTACATGTGAATTATATATGATTTATATGTGAATTACATGTGATTCATATGTGAATTACATGTGATTTAAATGTAAATCACGTGTAATTCACATATGAATCACATGTAAATCACATATTTACATGTGATTCATGCATAACATGTGATTTACATTTGAGTCATGTGTAAATCGTATATTTACATGTGATTCACCTATATATGACATGTAAATATGTAATTTATATGTGAATTAGATGTCATTCGCATGGAAATATGTGATTTACATTTGTGAATTATATGTGATTACATGTGTTTACATGGAAATATATAAATTACATGTGAATTGTATGTGAATTACATGTGATTCATATATCAATTACATGGGATTATATGTGAATTACATGTAAATCATGTGTAATTCACATACGAATCACATGTAATTCACATGTAAATCACATATTTACATATGATTTATATTCGAATCACAAGTGAATCACATATAAATTCTTTATGCACACATGCATTTTATGTGAGTATTCTACGTTAATTATTTTTAGAAATTTTCTTATGTATTTCACATTTGAATCTTAAAAGATACAATCACATGTGAATATCACATTATATAATCAAATGTGAATCTTACATGATATATACATATGCATTTTTGTGAGTGTTCTTGCATTAATCAATCTACTTTTTTTTTTTGTCGAATTGGAAGAATTAGTGGAAAATACTGAGGAGGTGCAAAGTTATAAATTGATGAAAATATAGAAATCTAGACATGAAGACATGATCACACTTTGAAATTTTGTAGCATTTTTTTATATTTTATTTTGTGACATCCCCAAATTCACGGCCAGAAAAGACCGGTTTAATTTATGCTTTTAAAATAATTTCAGAGTAATCCTTTGATTAAAAGAGTTGCAGAATTTATTCCCAAAACGAAATATGATAAAATAAGATTTACCAAAGCATTTCTTAAAGAAATGTATTTTCATTATATAACAAAACTCGGGATGTCATGTTCTGATACAGACTAAAAGCATAAACGACACATTATAGGTCTTACAACAATTATTTGCAACTACTGGCCTATAATCCAAAATATCTTGATAAGTCATCCAACTTACACTTTGGTGCCACTACCTGTAATACATAGAAAAACTGAGTGGGTCAGACTTGGGAGCCTGGTGAGCATATAGGGATTTCAACCCACAATAAATAATTATATTAATTTCATCAACCAACAGTAACCCAATTACCCATTCCCATTATCCTCACTTTACGTCCCTAAAATAACTATCATAAAAGACCTAGCCTAAGGATTTTCATCCGGGCGAGAACACATGCTTCGGTGGTTCTTCAACAATATATGTCAAACAAGGAAACCATATAGGGGATGGAGTACAACAAATGAACACTCAAGTTCATTAACACCTACAGGTGGCGAGCCTGCCAACGTTCCACTAGACTGTCTAGAAAAGTCTGTGGTCGTCATCTAAACTTCGCTAGATGACTGAATCAACAACATCGAGGCCTCTCATCATTTTATCACAAGTCAACTATCTACCCATGTTTTACCCAACATTTTAGTAGATAACAATATACTTATACATTCATATACAACTTAAAACATGTATATAATATTCATTCAATACTTACTCTAAATACACATATAATATATATACACATAGAACGTATTCTATAGAAGATACTTCATACCTATGTGTTAGAAGAAAGGGATTATACACTCTCTAAAAATGTATACTTAATGCATTCAAACAATACTTGTATTAAAATCGTGTTTATGAAAGAGACTATGCACTCACATGATAAGACGATTGTCGGGCAACACTACAGCTCTTCAAGTAGTAATTCTTCGATGAATCCGGGATATGTTCACACACCGGGCTTCTCGCGGGCTGAGCTTCGGCTTGAAAAGTCTTTTCTTCTTGGGATCTTCGGAGCGTCGGGACTTACCTCGGGTGTCGGGATGATACCGGGGCTTCGGGGGTGCTTCAAGAGGGCTAGAGAGGGTGTAGAGAGTGAGAGAGTAAGAAAGTAGCAACCTAAATCAGATGCCCTTTGATTCCTATTTATAGGGCTGATTTTCTGGATTCATGTCGTGAATATCAAAAATTCAGGTCGTGTGTTTGGTTAGGCATAGGTCATTGCCTTCGTCATCAGTCCACTTGCTCTGGAAGGCGTCCAGCACCTGTTCACGTCGTGAACTCTGACACAGGCCTCGAAGTTTGTGTTCCGAACATCATAAATTCATATCTCTCGCATACGGGCTCCGTTTTCGACGTTCTTTATATCCACGCATAGGTGAGATTATGCTCTACAACTCTTGTTTAGTTCGTTGGCTAATTTTGAATTTATTTTTATTATATTATTTTTAGTAGGCCGGGAAAGGAAAACCCCGTTAAAAATTCATAACTACTTCATTTGACGTCTGTTTTCGTCTGTCTTTTTACCGTTGGGCTACTATCGACGAGATCTTCAATTCTCGTTTAGATTGTTTCGGCTAGAAATCACTTGATCTCATATTCGAACTTGGGCTACATACTGCTAAATCGAAACTTAGAAAAATCATAACTTCCTCATACGAAGTCAGATTTAGACGTTCTTTTTATGTATGCTCTCGATATAACGTATTCTACAACTTTTTTTAGATTACTAAGGCTAAATATAACTCTATCGTAAACTCACTATTTACGTCACGCAGTGTCGTATCGGTTCTGTCACGAAACTTCGACATATCATAACTTGTTCGTTATAACTCGGATTTCGACATTCTTTATATATCCGGAACCCTTGTCACGACCACTACAACATCCTTCATATATATTGGGTTTATCTAATATTTTACTTTAATGCTTATTTTATCCTTAATTCAATTAAGCCACAATAATTAAGCATAAAACACATAATACTCAAATAATACATTTCTATTATTTCAAAATGAGTTACAAAGGTTAACCTAGACTATTACATCAATATTAATACCTAATCTAGAAACACGAGCGTTACATATTTTGCATCGAATAAAATAGTTATGCTATTGGGTTTATAGATTTGTAAATAAAATGAGGTTTCTTATGATTTCCTTACAAATATTATAGTATATGAAGTACACATATATGCACATATTTACCTAAAATGTTGATTTTTTTGGTTAAAAACTTATAGTATTTCTAAATATTCTAGTTTTATTAATTTATTAATTTTAAAATGCTTTTAAAAAAATTGCAATATTTTTTAAACAAATATTTTTTTTTCAATTTTGTTCTTCAAAAATTCATGTTTTCTATAAAAATTAAAAATCTGCACTTTAAAAAAATCGTAAAATACTCTTTTTAAGAAATTCCAAAAATTTGACTTGTTATGTAAATTTTTAGACATTTCTATTAATATTTCAAATAATACAAAAAATTAAACATTACATGAGATTGGTAAGATGACGATCATGTCGTTAATTAATTAATTTTAATCTAACACTCCATTTTTAGTTTTTAGGTTCTCGGAAAACTATAAGTTATCAACTGATCTCAATATAAGAATATATATATATATATATATATATATATATATATATATATATATATATATATATATATATATATATATATATATATATATATATATATATATATATATGCTTGTGTGTCTATGACATTAAATTCATAATGGTTACCATTAATGTGAGTATAGTTTGACAATTTATATAGCTCCTCCCCGCATGTATTTCCCGCTCATTTTTTCTAAGTGAAATGCCTAATATACCCCTTCCTCCTTCAAACACGATTTACAAGGATAACCTAGAAATGATACGGAATAATACTTTCCAACTTCAACCCGAGATCTCAACTGCAAAATTACCGAGATTCCCTTTTAATCAGCAAGATCTGCGTAACTAATAAAGGTAATCTTGCGAAATCCCGCATGAAATTCGGCTTATTTGTTCTACAATTAAACTCAATCCCATGAAATCAGGAATTCCATCCTGAAATCCAAAAATAACGACATAAATCTTATTCAAATTTACATGGTATGCTGTTATATACAACACTTATTAAGGATTTTAAATAGATATGTGTAATCACATAGTATATTGGATTACAATTCCATATACAAAGAACTTGCACCCCTAGAAATTCTTCATCGTACTCTCTACAATCCGCCATTTTGTCACACCAATCAGAAGCAGGTAACCGTTTATTTCTTTGATTTCATTATGAACTATAAGAGGTAAATCTGATTCAGGTGGCATGGTCACTTTTTGTATGCGATGGTAATCTAGGGTTTGCAATATGGCAATTTATTTTTGATTTTTAGGTGATTGTCCGACAAAATGTGCAATCAGATGACTCATTTCGATTTTTTCTTCTGCCACATTAAAAATTTAAGGTACTATCTTTCTCCCCTCATATTGTAGTTATAGGGTCTCCACCGTTATCTTTGTTGACTTTTTTTTTTGTGAAACGTTTTTTCCAGGAGGCGTTTTGATTTTTTGGCACCGAATCTCTGTCCCACCAGGATCATGTTTTTTAATATATCATACATAGATATACAAAAAAGGAACCTGTAAGTTCATCTCATGGCCGATAGGCATTTGTTCAAGGTGACAAATCTCGGATGACAGCTCATCAAGCAGAGGGTATTATACTTCTTGCAAATGACCTTTAATTTTGTTCTTTCGAATCTATTTTCAAATGGTGGTATGGATTTAACTTTGAACTTTGTGGTTGTTAATGATCTTTACAGATGCAGAGTGAAAACAGTGGAAAAAGGCTTCCCATCTTCAGACTGTGAATCGGTAGCTGGAAGCTATAAACAAACCTTTAATGGAGGAAAACGGCAGGTTGTAGAAGCAAGTGTCACACCTGGTATACGAGAAAGAATGCTTTCATCGACATATAAAAAATGTGAGACTTTTTTCTTTATGAATTTAACTAAATCTCTTGAAATATACATAATCAAAGTTACTTGAATTGCAGTGTAACATCCCGGAATATCAAGAGTAAAGTTGAAGGGTTAAAAGAGTAAATTGGAAAGGGCAACTCGGCGAGTCCACGAGTGGACTCGGCGAGTAGGGTCGCGATTTTGGTCGCGTGTTAAGTGGCCGACTCGGCGAGTCGGCGGCTGGACTCGGCGAGTAGGCGCTGAGTGGAGAAAACCCTAATTTCGGAGGATGAGCCCTATATAAAGGACATTATATCCTCTCCCCAGCCTCCTTACCTTCCCTTAAGTCCAGAAAACCCTAGAATCGCGATTGTGAAGGATTGGAGTGCATTTGTACCTTGGAGAAGAGATTTGGAGGAAGATCTTGGAGACTTAGGAGGCTTGGAGCAAGGGGCTTTGCTTAGATTCGGATTTCAATGCTGTTGGGGCTTCCTTTTGAGGTATAATCTTGTTCTTGGGCTGTTATTCTTCTAGATTCATGATTCTTGGAATGTATGGGAAGCTTAGCTTGTGGTATCTTGTGTTTGAAGAGTAGATCTGAGGTTGCTACCTAAGATCTGGAGTGGAGGAGGTCTTAAGTGCATTAAAGTCCCTGTTCTTGAGTGATTAGTGACGCCATCATGTCCCAAACCCTAGCCCTAAAGTGTAAAATGCCTAGATCTCTTTGGATTCACGTAAAGTTTGCCTCTTTATGTGATGCATGGGTTGTAGGAGGCTGGATCTATGTTTTGGATCAATTGCATGGCCTGGAAGGTTCTGTTTGGGATGAGATCTAGAGGCACTCGGCGAGTCACAAAGGTGTACTCGGCGAGTTGCTTGAAGATGGACTGGAACTCGGCGAGTCTGGTCGTGAGGTCCAAGTTTCTTCTGGTTGAGCTGTGACTCGGTGAGTCAAGGGATGACTCGGTGATTCGTGTGAGGAAGGACTCAGAGTTGCTGGACTCGGCGAGTCTTGGGGTGACTCGGCGAGTTAAGTCGCGGATTAGAGAGATTCTGTGTATGTGGACTTGGCGAGTCATTGGGTTGACTCGGCAAGTAGAGTCAGTCAAGGGTTGGCTTTGGCCAAGGGTTGACCAGTTATTTTCCAAGGGCATTTTGGTAATTGTTGGATATTGTTTTGAGTTCAGTGTCTTGGTGTTGGCCAGCGTTGGAGATCGTCTCAGTGGTTGGAGTAGCTTGGGTTATCTGTTCAGTCGGCAATTTCGAGGTGAGTTATCCTCACTATATCAACAGGGTCTAAGGCACCAAGGCCGACCCTTTATCGGATTGAGATCCGGGTATTTGTTGTTATGTTATTGCTTTGATATGTTGCATCCTGGTAGCTAGGATGGTATATGTTAGAGACATGGTTGAGGTCGGTATCCTGAGATGTAGGGTGATGCTATGCTAGTGACCGGTTAGGTCGGTATCCTGGTTAGGATGATGATATGTTATATGATATGTTTGATCGGTTTGTTGACTGTGAACTGTTATATGATTGTATGTTATGTGCACATGGTTGTTGGGACTGGAGTTGGGTTGAGGCGGGTCCTGCTTTGTGCTATAGGCCAAGATACCCAGGGCGGACCGGTTGTCCCGAAGGCCCAGCGAGCAGTCCGGATAGGCTGTAGGCCCCAAGAGGGCGTACCAGACGTGCCGAGGCTCGGAGAGTGGACCAGGCCGACTGAAGGCCCGGTGTGGGCGGACCAGTCATACTGTAGACTCAGAGAGTGGACCAGGTGGATTGAAGGCCCGGTGCGGGCGGACCAATCACACTACAGACTCGATGTATATGGCTAGACTTGGAGGGTGGACCAGGTGGACTGTTGGCCGGTGCGGCGGACCAGTCACACAGTAGACCCGAAGTGCATGGCTGTTCTGTGATCGGTTATGATATGGCATGTTATGTGTGTAGGGTATATGTGGTTGGTATTTTGGGGAGATCTCACTAAGCTTTCGGGCTTACAGTTGTGGTTTAATATTTTTCAGGTTCTTCAGGAGACCGTGGCAAGGCGAAGGCGTGATCGTACTGCTCCTCATATTTATGTTGTGTTGAGATTCTAGGAGTACTCTAAATTAATTGTATTGAAAACCTTTTTGTAATAATTTAATGAAATCAGGTTGTTTTTGAAAAGTTTAAATTGGATGGAAATTTTCGGTCGTTACATGCAGGAGACTACTTTTCAAATTTAGGGAAAAATGTTAATGATATGCATGATCTCAGATTGAGAAACTTGAGAACATCAGATCAGTTCTAAAAAGTATGTGATTGTGAAACAAGGGAGTAAAAATTGTGTACATGATTTTTGGCCACACATGGGTATAAAATTGAACATTATACATAATGTTTGACAATTTTATTGATTGTATCTTTGACTGAAACTTACAAATCTTTGTTTTGGCTGGTACCCTTGCTTGTCTGGACAGGGTTGCTCAAAATTTTAAAAAGTATCAATTTTTTATTTGTTTATCTTTATTTATCACTCGTGAAAGTATGTTGCCATTTCTGAAGTTAAAAGTTATAGAAAGTCCATTTTGATGAAGTACAATTAACATGTTTCTAGCTTTTTATCATCACCATTTATGATTTGTTAAACATAAGTATTATATATTTGTTGACTTTTTGACACTTTTCTTTTCTAAATATGAATACAGATTTTAAGATACAACCAACAACAAATATGATTACCTGTTAAAGAATAAAACTGATTCTTTATTTGCACTCTTAAATTATTTGGAAGCTATTAGTCATGGGTTTGAATTAAGAATTTATCATAACCATTTAAATTGTGTTATTTATAGGTTTGTAAGGATTATGTATGCCCATATTTTAAAAAAGATATATGTTCAGATGTGGGGTTTTTGATGCCAAAGATGTATGACCAAAACTTACACTTGGGATATATGCCAAATTCTGATATCTGTTTGAACCGTTTAAGTTATGAATTCTCTTTTGATCCTTTAATTTTGTCAAAGTATATCATTTAGTGAATCATGTGTTTCACTTCAAGTATTCACATATAGTCATAGTGAACTATCTATTTAACTTTCTCAAAAATAGCAGATGAAGTCATATGTTTAATAAGTTGTTTTACAAGCAGAAAATAAATATTTTTTACTGACCAAGTAAAACATTATAATAAGAAAAATGTATTCACATGTCCCTTTCCTTTTTGTAATTTCTGTTTGTAGGGACTACATGGAGGCAGAAGGGTTTCATGTTAAGCTATTCAGTCTTAATTGTACAACCAAGCAACATGAAAAGCTTACAAAGTGTGTTCGCTCCTATGTATGTCTGTGTATCTGTATCTACATGTGTTCTCCCATCTGCATGTAATGACCGCAACAAAATTTACTTAAATAATTTAACTACATGTACTAAATGATGATTTCACTTTGAAAATTCGTTTCATCAAGTCATGGATCCTTAAATGGTTCAATAACGAAGATGATTTTTTTCCATTATGTTATTTTAATGGACCAACAAGTATTTTATAAACCAGTTTTTTATATTTTTCTTTTTATATTTATAAAGTCCATAAATATATTATATTTTACTTTTGAAATTGATGTTCAGTTAATTTATTATCGTTGGCATGATAAATAGCAATCTACATAATGCAGCTTGGTATAATGAAGCTTTACCAATTGCATTACCAAAGCTTATGAAAAAATTATTACTTCCAATCAATTTGATCTTTCCAAATCAATTTAAAAGACTTAGATTTATGAATGTCACAATGACAAATACACAAAAACCATGACTTCATTTGTTCCTAGGTTATTACTTTTTACTTGAATCATTTAATTATGCTTTTTATTGGTCAAAACCCTCTAAAAGAAATCTGCTTAAAGTTATTCATTATACATTTAATCAGTAGATAATGAAATATGTGTAACTTTATATGTGTGTCTGCAATCACCATGAACGTTTAAGGAGTAAAAAGTAATGGTTTTAAAAATTTCCATTTGTAGTTGAATACTTACCATTTATTGTATAATTAAATACTTACAAATCAAAAACTTATTAAAAAAATACAATATAAGTTTTCTAACTTAATGATATATTATTTATTACATAATTAAATTTTAAATTCTATTTAACATTAACACTCGTGGGTTCCACGGGTTTTCACCTAGTGTATATATATATATATATATATATATATATATATATATATATATATATATACATATCAAATAAATGAATAGTTTTAATCTCCTTTTGCCAAGTGTCATTCTAATACAACTTCTCATTAATATTATGTCATGTCTCATGTAGATATATTAGTCAACTTATTTTAAAATTCAAATTTACATTTTCTAATTATGTGTTAAATTTGAAGTTATAAAAACTTTAAAAATTTGATCTATCTCTTAATTAATAATTTATTTAAAATAATTGATTAATAATTATAAGTTTTAACTATAAAAGTTTAATTAATTTTATAATCATTATTTCCACCGGTTATTAGCTAGTGAATCTTCATATACTAATAAAAGATGAGTTGTTTTGACATGTGTCACCTTATTAGACATTCTAATTAATGGCATGCCACTTGTCAATGTATTAATAACATTAGAATAAAAAATAAATTAAATAAATACAGATTATAAAGTGATATAATTTCACGTATTTATTTGAATCAGCAATTATAACTTTATATAACTAAAAACTATCTTTTAATTAATAATTTATTTAAAATATTTAATTAATAATTTTGAGTTTACTATGAAAGTTTAATTACTATTATAACTGTGGTTTTCACAGGGTATAAACTTATATATATATATATATATATATATATATATATATATATATATATATATATATATATATGAGACATTAAATTTGTCATGGTTATCATTAATCTGAGTATAGTTTGACAATACATATAAGATTTTATCAATAGGAATATATATATATATATATATATATATATATATATATATATATATATATATATATATATATATATATAGTTCCATTGTTTAGAAAGACAAAAAAAATTACATAGAGTATTTTTATTTGTATGTGTTTCTATTGGTTATATATATATATATATATATATATATATATATATATATATATATATATATATATATATCATCTTTAATAAATGAAGGTTCTTTTTGCCAAATGTCATATTCTCCTTCATTTTGACACTTGTCATTTTGTGAGAATTTTAGAAATTTTATTTTCCACTTGTCAATTTTTAGGAATTTCCATTTTCTTAAAATAAAATTCCATAAAATTATAATGGGTTATATAAGGAAATAAAATCATCCTATTAATTTGGTAATAAATTCTCATAAATACTTCAAACGATTTAGTTTCTTTTGTAAATTTTCAGAAGATTACATTATGTTATATAAAGTATTATATCATAAAATATTTTATATTTATATATTGATATTAAAATTTTATTTTTAGTAAACTCGTATAATATACGGGTCTCACACCTAGTGTATATATATATATATATATATATATATATATATATATATATATATATATATATATATATATATATAGCACCCATTCTCCCGAAGTTACGGGGCTATTTTGCTATATATATATATATATATATATATATATATATATATATATATATATATATATATATAAAGCTAAATAAAGAACCGTTATTAATAAATGAATTAAGGTACCAATCCAAAACTTCGAAATTTAAAGTGATCATCAAAAGGAAGGGTTGTAGACTTTTACCATGGACGCATATGCACCGGATTATAACAAAATTTTGTTTCTTTTTTTAGTTTAGTTTGTTTAGGCCATGCCTTTTATAAAAATAAATAAATAAATAAAATAAAAAATAAAAATCGAATATACCATTTTTCTTCCTCTTTCCATAGAGATTCATATTGATATATAAAAAATGATTTTTTTCTTCAAAAAACCCATTTCATTTTTTTTTGTTGAAAAGTAGGTCTATTTTTTTTATACAAATAAAGTAATAAATATATCAAAATTCATACTTTTTGGTACTCTTTGAACATAGATTCATATTGATGTTAAAAAATCGATATTTGAGTTTATATTCACATTGTGAACCTTCTCAGTTTCATAGTATACATAATAGTAAGTCCGATTCACAATGTGAATCTGAACTGATCGAGCTTTTTCATATTCTGATTGTTAAAAATTAAAATTTTTACAGTTTAGATTCATAGTGTGAATCTACATTGATCAAGTTTTTTTTATAGTCGGTGTTGATGTTTATTAATAGAGTACAAACAATTAATATTTTTTGTATTATTATTTTTTTATTAAAATAAACTTAAATATTGAAAAAACTAACAAAATGTAGTGGATTTTTTCAAAAAAAAATCTTTTTTTATATATCAACATAGATCTGTATGTAAAGAGGACGAAAAATCGAGAACAACGGTATATTAAGTTTTTTTTTTCGATAAAAAATGTGGCTTAAAAAAATTTAAACGAAAAAAAGAGGTGGATTATATGTTAAGAAGTTGGATTTTTTTGGTATAATTCGGTGTGTGTGCGTCCAATGTACAAGTGTACATCTACTTTCTTGGCCGTTGATCATTATGATTTCCGATGCTCACGATTGGTTCCTTGGTTCCTGGTTAATTATGGTTCTCTATTTATAAGGGCAAGGGTCCGACTTGATGGCGTGGCATGCATTCTCCAGTGTTTTCACATTTAGCTTTTTCTACTATGAATTCAAAAATAATATGGATATCTATTTGGATTTTTGTACTTCCTATGCATGATGTTTATGAAATTAAAAGTTTAAAAATTTTCTGAAAATTGGGTTGTTACACTCTCTTCCCTATCATATATACCATCTTTTGCAAAACCGTGAATCAGCCTAAAGATGACGGATACGCTGAGGGTAGCTTACGAAGGAACTGTGGAAATCTAGGCCATAACTATCAATAATCCCAGTCGAAGATATGACCACTTCTTTGCTCAACAAGGTGATTCTTTAACCCAAACCTTTCATAGGTTTAACTGTTTGGTTAATGATATACACAAGTTAGGAGTCGTCTAACATTCCTCTCAATTTGTCTTAAAGTTCCTGGATTATCTTGAAAAAAGTTAGGAACATCATGCCGATGTCCTTAAGAATGGTGAAAAGATCAATGACATGGATCTAAATTCCTTGTTTGGTAAACTGTGAAATCATAAAGAGACCAAAGATCTTCAAAAGGAAATCATGAAGGACTCAAGCAATGAAAATTATGTTGCCATGTTGTCTCGAAAAGAAGTAAGGAAAACCATGGGCGACTCAGATAATTCAGATCAGGGTGCAAAAAGTGATGAAGACCTCACTGATGAGCTTGTTTCTAGTAGTGCACTTATCGTGAAGCATTAACTGTGGAAGCCCTGATCATTTTAACTGTGGAAGCAGTTCAAAAAGAAGAGAAGCTCATGTAACCACTTTAACGGTGGAAGCCGTGATCATTTTTCCATGGACTGCAAAGAGAAGAAAGAAGTGTAAAGTCCTGTGAATTATGAAGTTTTGCACAAGAAGCTGGTGGCTCATACGAAAAAAGGGTTGACATCTCTCTACCAGAAGTTTTCATTTAAAAATAAGAGGATCATGAAGAATAGGTGGATGAAGAGGCGACATCTAAAGATGAGGGTCTAAATGTTAAGGGTCTCATGGCACTTCTCAATGATTCCCTTAATGGCATCTGGGATGCTGATGGTTCTCATGCTGGCAAAGGATCAAGTCCAAATCTAGGTCAAACTTGGTACGTAGACAGTGTAAGTTCTAGACACTTGATCGGTTACAAGTCACTCTTAACAAATTTTGTAGAGAAGGATGGTCCAATGGTGAATTTTAATGAAAAGAATGGAAGAATTGTTGCAGGCGTTGGAACTTTTGAATGCACGACGATTAAGCTGGAGGATGTGTTTTATGTAGAAGGTCTGAAAGGAAACTTCATCTCCATCAGTCAACTTTGTGATGCTTGTTACAAAGTTTTCTTCAACTGTCATGAGTGGAAAGCTTTAGATTCTGAAAACAAAATCATTCTTTCTTCTCTCAGGGAGAATGATATTTATATAGTTTGATTTATTTGTTTAAACATTAATACTTTATATTTTTCTTGTTTTGCTACTCTTCAATTTTTGAACATAAGTTGCTACACTTTTAATTTATTTTTGGTTTTTTGAATTAAAAATTTCTTCTATAATATACCGAAGGAGTATACAATGTACATACACATTTTGCTATTAACACTGCCAATGTTAATTCTTCTATTTCCTCTGTATGTGTTAGGACCTTCTGTTTTCCTCTCAACATTGATCTTAACTGATTAAGATCAACGTGTCACTTATTGAATGCACATCCTCCATTGTAAGAGCTAGTTGACGTTGACTCTGTATCTTTTATTTAGCAACAACTGCCCTCTAACTGATGTTGATGTACACTCTGATTGAGATGTTGCTTTATGCTGATGAAACCAAATGGGGGACTTGGCATGAGTAATTTCTAGAGATGTTGTCACTATAACTTCATCACCTCAAAGATCCAAAGGCGTCTTCAAAAAGATAATGATCACACCTTCTCCTCCTTCATGGATCTCAATGAATGGAATCTTCAACTTTTGTCTTGGTGTCTCTCATAACTTGAAGTTTAAAAATATTGGATCCCTTTACCTCGTTGGTTACAAAGACTGGTTCATTTTCTTCTTTTATTCTTGCTGAAGATAAAGCTTGGATTCAGTCTGAGAACCTCAATGTTTAAAGGCATTCTCTCTCCTTCTTTACTATGAATTGTGTTTTTTTGTGATATGGTTGATCTTGTTTATTCTTTTTTATAGCAAAAAAGTCAAGGGGTAGATATCTCGAAAAATGGAACTGCATTGATGACCATTCAATTCCAAAGATTTGGTGGAATGAGTCTTTATCACCATTTTGAAAAAGCTGCACATATTTCCCTACTTAAACCTTTTCCTTGTTTGACTAACTCTCTTGTTGTATTCTTATATTATTATTTTGTACCATTTTGTAAAGGAATCCGACAATGGTAACTTTAAGCCTAGTATGTAACTTTTGACACATCATTCTCCCTAGAAGCATGTTGTTGTATGCTACTAAATATCTTTAAGTTTCTCGTCAGCGAGATCATCTGCTGAGAACATTGAGTCACCCCCTCACACTAACTGTCTAGTACTGCCTAAACTTTTTAGGTGAGATTTCCTAGTCCAAATAAATATATCGATCATAAGGTGGTGTTCATTTTTTATTCAATTATCTCTCACTTGATCCTGTCCATGGAAGCATGCTTTCCATATGCATCAAGTCTGATGTTTAGTTGAAACATTGAGAAAAACCCAATGGCTTATCCTGATTGCATAGTCATCAATGTAAGAGTTACATATTTGGTCCTTAAATGACAAAGGGTTGTTCGTGTCCCGGACCTCCTAGTCTGAGGTATGGCATGGCACCATTATGATTTAACGGTGAGTCTTTGATTCTAGATTGCAAATTAGTCCATGATACGGAAGTTTAAATGACATCTTGTTGATGAGTTAAATTATTAATGATTCGTGCTGATTTCACCTCAGCATGACTAAAACAATCCATTCTCTCCACACGTCTTCTAATAAAAAACTTGATGATTCACTATGTAAAACCACACACTGATAACAATTTGAAAGTCTGTGTTGATGGTTAGTCTATATACGTAGGCTATCACACGCACCGATCCATTCTTGCCCTGATATTCTTGTTTAGAATCTTATGAATCAACATATGATACCAGATGCCGATGAGAATTCAAAAAATCTTTTCGATGAGTAAATTTCACTATAGATTGTATTACATGCAACATATCACTCTTTCCCTTTTTCTTCTAATAAAAGTGATAAATGATTCAGTGTATGAAACCACACACTGATGAGATCTCGCAATACTATGTCAGTGGCTGGTAGTTGTAGCCCACACTATGAAGAGACATCACGAACTAACAATATGATCATCGTAAATTTATTTACTGATCACTTAAGTTGGTGCCTATTACTGCTGATGACTTGTCTCACTGATGTAACTTCTTTGCCTCAACGGTAACTCTTTGGATAACTTCTAAAAAGATTCTTCATTATCTTGGGATACAACATCTTTACGACACATATATCTTCACTCATGATTACATAAAAAGGAAGACAATTTATGGCTATAAATTGGGAATTCTTCATCCTATGTCACTTTTACAAGCAATTCAAGCAATTAAGCTCTCCCTTTCTCTCTCTCTCTCTCTCTCTGTCTCTCTCTCAAAAGGACTCCAAATCGTCATCTTCCCTCAAAGCTTTCACCATGTCAAAGCCCTTGTATTAGTGTGCCCCCACCACTAATATCATAAAAGGTCCTCATGCTCCTGACTGTACCATCATCATTCAATCCACCAATGTGGCATTCTCGAATGAAATTCCAAAGCAGTTCACAAACTCAGGAATCAAAGATTTTGTCAACCACGTCCAAAGCTGCCCTCTTCGATACACATTCTTTGACTTTCCTGATCCATTCTACCCTAAACAAGTATGTGAATTATACTATTCATGCTCTTTTGATTCCGATGCTCGAATCATTACTGGAAAAATTGGAGATTATCAATGTAAGGTTAGCATTGATGTAGAATCCTTTCTAACTGGTCTTCGTCTTCCTCGATTTGAAAGTTACTCTGCAAGTCCATCGAAATAAATTTGTAAATCTGTTTGTGAAAATTAGGTTATAACTTCAATCTTCCGAGCCTCACTCGTGATCCACACAAAACCTCTCTTCGTCAGTGTTTTAATGCATGATGGAAGTACTTAACAGGTGTAATTGGCAAATGTCTTGGAAACAAGATTGGGAGTATGGATCAATTGAATCTCTTTGAGAAAAGGATTTCATAATCCATCGTTTACATTAAAATAATTGACTTTGATCAAATTTTTCTTGATCAAATGATTAACTTTATTACTAGAAACAAGAAGCCATTGAATGTTCCTTATCCTCCTTGGCTTGGTTTGATCTTGTCTTGAAAAGAAGGTTATGTTAAAAGTCATGGGATTACCATTCCAATTCCTTCCCTCTCCTGAAAAAGCATTAAAGCTGCTCCATCTTAGGATGATTTTCCTATTACCGCATGGATGCAAAGGTGGATTGAAAAACCCTATGTGGTTGAATCCTCAGACTCTGAAGAGGATAATGATAATTATGATGCTAGTAATGAAGAAGATAGTAATGATGAGGATGATGATAATGATCATGTTGGTGATGAAGAAGATAATGATTATGATTCAGAAGCTGGTAATAAAGAAGGGACTGATGAGGAAGAAGACTTCACTCAGAAAATGAACTCTCCTCCAAGGTTGAATAAGCACATTTGTTTTTCAACTACCTCTTCATCCTCTTCCTGTGATGACAATGTTGCAAAACATGGGTTAAGCCCTTCCATTATGGGAACTACTATGCCCATGATTCAAGATGTTAATTCTCCAAAGCCAGTGTCTCCTCCTCCTCAAGTTGACATGGTTCCCCCTACACCAACACCCATTCCTACTGCTGCTCTTCATCAGGATGATCAGGAAGCATCCAGCTCCAACTTTGAAAATATTGTGCTTTCCCAACTCTTTCTAATTGTACAAATTACTAAGTCAATGGATACAAGATTACCAAACGTTGAAAGGGATGTGGTCATAATGAAGTGATGAATGAATTTAGGTGATGATGATGATATGGTTGTTGATGACACCCCACCATGCTCTTCAGGTGATCAACCTCCTCCACCTCCACCTCCATCAACAAATCTTCCTCCACCACATCGTCCATCATCCTATTCCCCTCCAAGCACTCCTCCTCCTCCTCCTCCTCCTTCTATCTCTCCTCCCTAATTTGATGCTGCCAAAAAGGGGGTGAATAATCTAGAGGGTGCTCAGTCAATGCAAATAAAGGTGGTGATTGCCTCTTAGCCTAAGATGACTAGAAGCGTTGAAGCTGAAGCTGATCCTCAAAAGCAGATTGTTGTTGCTAATATTTCAAATGCTGATGTTGAACTAACAACCGATAACCAGCCCATTCCTGACTCTGGTGATTAATCAGAGACCAAAGACTATGAAGGGTTTCTTGATCTTGGCTTTATGCCACAAGCTACTGTGCATGTTGTCCCATTGAGTGTTATCTACCCTAACTCTTATTTTAAGCGGGAGGTTCCTCAAGGAACTGATAGTGATATTGACTATGACAATGATCAACTCAATCCTTGAAAGTGGAAGGCTTCCTTCTCAGGGGGAGCTTATGATGTTGAAGCTAGAAGCTCTTCTGCTACTCCTGGTGATCTTTCAACATCTCCTCCTAAAATAAAAAGAAAACTCATATTTGATCTAAATGAATTTGTAACATTCAAGTTTTGGTAATTTTCCCTTTTATCCCTTAATTCAAATTTGCTAACATTTTGGTCCTTGGCTGGTACGCGGGGCATACTCTATGATTACGCTTAGCGTACTAGCCCATTAGATGATCGTGGGTTTCACCCATGTACGTGGCGGGTAAGTGGAGTATGCATGGCATAGGTGGTATATGGGAAAACCCTAATTTATAAGGTTTACACCCTAATTAAACATCATTATATCACTTCTTGGACACTTTTGATCATCCTCCATCTCCTTTTGGCCTGAAAACAAAAATCTAAGTGCCTCTTGTGAGTTTTGAGCTTGTAAGTGTGATTTAGTGAAAGAAGAAGAAGAAGAACTGTTGGTGGTTGCTTGAAGGGATAACTTGACCTTGTATATCCAGGATTTTCTTCACATTTGAAAGCCTTCTGAGGTAAAAAGCTCTCACCTTGATGATTATTTGTGTTAGATATACTTCATGGTATTATTTGTGCATTTTTGAGTCTTTTGAGTTAAAGATGAGCTTTTGATCTACTCCATAACCAATGGAAGCTAGATCTTAGCTCCATTTAGGTCGTATGTCCATAAATGAAAGCTTTATGGAGGATATGTAACTCCCGAAATCTGGAAGGTTAATTGTGGAAATAATTCGCTTTCCTAGGGACCAACTCAGCGACTTTATGGTGGGAACTCGACGTGTTAGAGGCTTTTGGGACATGCGTTTTTTATGGACCAACTCGGCAAGTTGGTGAAGGGAACTCGACGAGTTTGATGCTTATTGAGAAACCCTAATTCTTAGGGTGTTGCATCCTATTTAAAGGCCTTAAGTTCTTTGGATGGCCTCCTTACTAGCCTCCTATGTCCAAAAACCCTAAAATCAAGTATTCTCTTCCATTGTTGAGTGTGTGAGCTTAGAGAGAGACTTGAGAGTTCATTTTTGGTGCTTGTTGAAGTAGCTAAGGAACTAAGAGTTTCTTAAATTGAAGAAGAAGTCTTGGATCAAGAATCTCTATCTCATTTGCCAAGTTTTTGTGGTATCAAGTTCTCACCTTTCTTATTAGTTTCTTAGATCTCTTCTTGGGTTAGAGTTTATGCTTCTTAGCATGGTTGGATTGAGGTTGGGGAGTAGGACGTCCCAAATGATTATTCTTTCAGATCTAAGGTCTACTTGAGCTCTTTTGGCATAAAGGTGCCAACTTTATCGATTAAAGGGCTTCATGCATTCATTAAGTCTTTTATTTAGCCCTTTTTGAGCTTTTGAGTTCCTCCTAGTCATGCTTAAGCATAAAGTTGGAAACTTTATGTGGCCATCTAGCCTTATGGGGTCAGATCTGCATTTTAGGGTCTTGTCTTTAATGATTAAGTACTTAATGATTAAGCCCTCACTATTTTAAGTTTAGCGTTTGGGTTTGGATCCATTTAGGAGGTTCCTAAGGGTAAAGTTGAAAACTTTACCCTTCTTGATCTCATTTTGGTCGAGATCTAAGCTTTTAAGCTCTTCGATTCGATGAAGGTAGCTTACTGCATTAAGTTGTTGGTTCTTAGGAGAACTCGACGAGTTTGTTGGTCAACTCAACGAGTTGACCTAGTTTTTCCCGATGGAGCAGTTAATAAAGAAATTCGACAAGTTGAGGGTCAACTCGGCGAGTTGGATCAATTTGGACCGTTGACTTTGACTTTCAATTTATGTCATTGAACAAGTTTGTCCCAAGGGGTACTTGAGGTAATCTGAATTGAAATGAAGGGAATTATGGGCCTAGGATAAGGCCCATAAGGGGTTCAGGCCCAATTTGGAAAATTAGGCCATTGGTTGATTAGTAGGCCTTTGGGCGTTTCAGATTGTAGTTTGGGTCATTTTTTTGGGCAAGGCTAGGTTAGGGGTAAAATGGTAGTTTTACCCCAGGTATGAAGTTGTGTTTATGGATTGGAACCCAATTGTTAATTGGGTGTTGTTTTGATCTGGCAGTTCGGAGGTGTCGCCAAGGCAGCAACTAGGGATTTCTTTCAGTGTGCTTCAGCATTTGAGGTGAGTTTTCTTATTGGTTTAACGGGTTGAAGGCACTAATGTCGGCCCTTGTTTATGTTATGTTGTTAGTATGCTAGTTGGCTTTGTGACTCTTGCATGTGCTTGTGTTTATATGTTTACTGGGCTAAAGCCCGATGCCGGGCGGGGACCGATATATATTTGTATGCTATGTATCTATGTGATTATTGCATGTGTATGTGGTTATTTGATATATGTTATTTTATGTTGGACGGGGCCCGTTTACCGAGCTCAGCTAGATGCCGGGCTGGGCACGATGTCAGACGGGGCCCAATGTCGGGCGGGGCCCAATGACAGGGCAGGAACCATTATATGTTTTGTTATGTATGGTATGTGGTATCTTGGGGAACTCACTAAGCTTCATGCTTACGGTTTTCATTTTATGTTTCAGGTACTTCGGTTTTCAATGGAAGAGCTCGGGATGGTTGCAAGAAACACGCCACATGTTTCTGCATATAATATTCAACTCTTATTTTTATGACAATTGATACATTGGTTTTCTTTCGAGTTGTATGCTTGATTTGTAAAAATACTATTTGTTCTATTTTAAAAATTGAAAATTTTGGGACCATATTTTTAGACGTTACAATTAGTCCATGCAAGCATTAAGATCTTTATTAAGCTCCTTGTTGTGTTTTGAGTTCCATTAAGCCATGCATGAGTGTAAAGTTGCCAACTTTACATGATAAGTCACCCTTAGGAACCAAATCTGAGAGTTTGGAAAGGGTCTTAACAGTTTAAGTGCTTAATGAGGAAATTTGGGAGACTGAGGCGTACGTTGGGCATACGAGCTGAGTATGCCCCGCATACTTAGTAGTTGGGCTTGTGGGCTCGACAATCCTAGGTATTGGGCCATAGTTTAGGTTTTAAATTTGGGCCTTTTTGGGCAATTAGAATTCTGTTTTGGACTTTTGACTAGTATATTGGGTTTCCTTGGATTTAGGCCCACGATGAGTTTTGGGCCCAATTTGGAACATTGGGCCATAATTGGGCTTTAGGTTGACATTTAGAATTTGGGCCTTTTGAGTAGTTTGGTTGGGCCATAGCGTTGGGCCAAGTTAGAAAAAGGGTAAAATAGTCTTTTACCCTCAAAATGGGCTAAGTAGCTTAGATTCATGGTTATGGATCGAGATCCAAGTAATAACTGGATATAATTTTGATTACGATAGCGCGGGGATTTTCCGGACTAGCAGGCAGAGATTCATTGCATGTTTCAATAGCTAGAGGTGAGTTTCCTCACTGAGTTTAGCGGGTTGAAGGCACCAATGTTGGCCCATGATTGTTATGTTAGGATGCTTGATGTATGTGTTACTCTTGCATGCGTTATGTGATTGTATGCATACCGGGCAGGGCCCGATGACCAATCTGGGACATCCCCAATTTCACAATCATTTTAAAAATTTTTATTTATGCTTATTTGAAAATCATAGTATCATTTTTAAAGAATAATATTGCGGAATTTGTTCCCAGAAAAACATGATAAATATATTATAAAAGCATTTCCGAAGAAATGTATTTTGTATATATTAGAACTTTGGGATGTCACTGTCAATACAGAAACATAAGCATAAACACACCTTACATTCATTTACACTAGTGATCTACATCTCCTTTACTCTCTCTCAGTGTAATGTAGGTTCGTATCGACACCTATAATTCAAATAAACTAAGTGGGTCACCAACCTGGTGAGTACAAAGGTTTTTCAACCCATAATAAGAAAGTTATTATGTTTCATCATCTAACAATTAAGCCAATTACCCATCCCCATTATCTTATTTATTCTTAAGTATTTTCCCTAAGAATTATCTATTCCTCACTATTTATTCCTAATTATTGTCCTAAGTAATAAGCACGAAGTCCATCGTTTCTAGGGTTTATATAACCTGCACTAACTCCATAGTTGTCGATGTTATATGTTAGTCACTAAGTCCATAGTTGCCAGGGTTTATCTCTTTTATTGAAAGTATTAATTTAGGGAGTCCACTCAGATTACATGTCAATAGGTTTTTAGAGTGCATCTGGAGAACATCTCGTTCACAACACATCCAGGTTGCGAGCTTGCTAGTGTTCCACTGGACTGTCTAGAATAATCTGTGGTTGTCATCTATACTCTGTTAGATGACTGAGCCATCGCTTCTCGTCATCTATATCGTCTTTATCTCTCATCTTTAATATTTCATCTCATCTCATCTCATCTTTCATCTACCCATCTTTACCCAACATAATTATAGGTATACAATATGTGTACATTTTAAATCGAATAAAACATGTATATTTTGTTCATCCAACATAGATATCAAGAACATAGATAATATGAACACATAGCACGTAAATTGTATTAAATACTTCATATCTATGAGTAAGATGAAAGTAATTATGAACTCACTTGTTAAAGTGATGATTCCAAACTCGGCCAGCACTTCGCGTCTAACAATTCTATTTTTTTCGGTGAAACCTAGTATCATTACCGCCAGATTTTAGTCTAATATTTATAGCAAATGTTTACAAGAGACATTGTTTTATAAGTGTTAAACAATAGTTTTCAACCACTATGTACATACTGGGGCCAGCCATGAAACACCGAAGGGCAGGACCATTTTGGCATTATAGCACTTCTAAAATCCAACAATCCTATGCGGCCCTTCAAACCAAATTTCCCGTACTGCGGGTAGTTAAATGATATTATAATAACACTTTGACTGCAACTCATATCTCTCCGTTTCAAGAATATAAGATATTATCGTCTCATGATCACTCGTGATAAAATCCATGAAGTGATTCAAATGATCGTGGGTTTAATCCAAGACTCGAATCTTATTCCAGGAGCACTCATGAATACTGCAACAATGTCTAAAACATCTAGACATACTACAGACCCATTCATTACAGTCTAGCCTCAATACCTACTTCCAAAATATGATCGACTGTGGGCAGTTTGAATAACCTAGTTATTCGGGAAGTCAAAACATGCAAAGTGAAACACAAGAATAATAGTAATCATATATGGCCCCAAAACTTTTGAGCCATATTGATTACTTATTATTCATTGTATAATGTTTCAAATAATCAACTTAATACTTGAACTAAAACAATAGTTGTCCCATGCTACAAGCATGCACACTATGTTTACCTATGGTCCTTTCTTTGTGGAATAGATCAACTGAAAACATTTCAACGATTATCATTTCACAATTCTAAATCCTTATGACAAATGTAAGAATACAATATTCTTTGCCAATATGTTAGACTCTAAACTTACATGCAATGATCCTCTTGTAATGACTATGCACAAAAGTCACTAAGACTTGGGAACAGACATTACAAAGTATTCCAATGTAGAGCAATTCCATGGAAATGAAGTCTCATATTCAAAGTACTTTCCTTTGAACATCCTTGAGGTAGAATTTTTGCCTCAATAATTGGTGGAGGTGTGATTTTTGGGAGACATGCATGACACCTGTTGAGCGGACGAAAAGTGTGAAGAAGGTGTAGGGACTGATGGTGTGGGTAATTGGGTAGCAGCTTGGCGGGCCAGATCTTGATCAATTTTGGCTTCCTCTTGAAGGAGTAAGCCCACGAGATCATCTATAGAGGTGTTCTGGGAATGCATAAGGAATGTAGAGGCAAACGGACTGTAAGATGAATCAATACCTTGACTAATGTACCCGATCAGCTCATCGTCGGAGACAGGGGTAAGATTGGCAGACATGGAATCTACAAGCATAGAGAGTGACCTTTTTGTGAGAGTCTGCAGCTGAAGTCATAGGGTCATGCGATGAGCTCGATGTATAACCCCAAATCATGATGTATCAATCGGATTCACCAAAATTGGTGTGAAATCCCAATCTAGTGATTAATGCAAACCGTGATATAAAACAAAGAACACAAGATGAATCTTCGATGCGCACTATATTGATGATAGTCTGGTACATAAGATTTTGATTACAATTCATTCTCTCTGTAAATCACGTCCTTAGCTTATGGAGTCACACAAAAACGTCTCTCACTCACTTCTTTACAAGGCTAAAATAACACTATATATACCTAGACCAAATAATAAGGCCCAACCCAAAACCCAACAAAAACAACATTAAAAATCCAACCGAAATCACCAAAGGCCTAACTGAAATCACATGAGATTTCGATCCAAACACCACCAAAATTATGGTGCGTTCGGTCCTGGACCGAGAACTCTAATATCTATGAAAAGCAAAGTATAAACCACAATTTATAACCTAAAAATCTCCCCCTTGGTTTATAGCTTTCTTTTCTCTTTAATCTTCTCTTTGTTCTTGACATTCAGCTTTTATCTTCAATTTCTTCACAACTTCAAGATGAACATATAAGTTTCTACATGAATGTCTTTATCTTGAACAGTTGGACTTCCTTTAAGATTTGACTTTGAGAGCACATTGGGTGTAGAGGCATCTTGTAAATGTTCTTGAAAATCAACGCTTTCATCTTTGAAAAATCTTCAGAGATAATTACAGAGAAACCGATTCTTCTGGATCACTTCAGCAAGTTCACAGATAGCAGCAAATTGCTTGAGGAGGCTGGAATGCAGTTTGTCACATAACTTCAAATACAGCTTCACCTTGCTTCAGGGGCTGAAAGATTGTATGTTGAAAAATAATCTTCACTTCTTGTTCCTTCGAATGAAAATTCTTTGTCGATCACAGTAGCACTTGAAAAGTCACCATGACTAAAAAGTCCTTGTGGATCACAGAGTCATAAAAACCCTTCTCGCAACAGTTGTTCAAGGACCCAGCCTTGGCTCAGATGGTGACTACTCGTAGTATCTGTGTGAGCATGGAGGAACACACCTCGCTTTGTTGAGTATCGGAGAACCGCTTGTGGCTATTTTTGATGTTAGCCCCTGAATATCCCGATCAGAGATCTCAATACAGTTTTTTTCAAGTTAACTTGGCCCTTGGCGGGATGTTCGACGATATATATTTCCCGGGTAGGTGAATCGCCCTGGTTCCATGACAGTTCTGTTGGATAAGGTGTCTAAGTCCATAACTATTTCTGGTAAGTACTTGACCCAACCCGGCATGGTTCATTTAGGTTGCATGGCACCATGCAATTAGATAGACTAAATGAGAGAAATAACACTTGGAGATTATTAATATATTATAAGTTCTAATATATTAATAATATTATTTAATTAGTTTGATCAAGAATTAATTTAGAATTAATTAAGTGATCAAAAAGATAACTAATTAAATATATGGGTTGATTATGTAAATCATCCATATCTTGTATAGTGGGCTAAGAGGCTCCATGGATTATCAAGTTGGGTTCCACCCATAGAATGCTCCATGGATGCTCCATGGGAGTTACAAACCCATGGGTCATGGAAATGAAGAGTCATGACACATTAGGGTTTACATGGTGTAACCCTAGATGTGTCAACACTATATAAGAATCCCATTCTCCACCAAAATAGGCTACACATATGAAACAAGAGGGCTAGGCTGATTTTAAGAAGTGTGTGTTCTCTCAAAAGTCTTTCCAAGAGCATTTGGTGTTGTGTGAAGCATTTGAGGCATCACACTTGGGGTGCTAGGCTCACAAGGTTTTAAGGAACATAAGCAACAACAAGGTAAGTTATTCTATTTTTCATTCAAGTTAAAAATTGTTCCCCATGTATGCTAGATAGGAATATAACCTTGGAATTCAACATTGCATGATAATTAGACAAACATAGATCCAATGTTATTAGGGTTGCATGTACACTTAGGAAGTGTTAGAATGCTCAAAACCCATCAGTGGTATCAGAGCCTAGGCTTGTTTGTTTGTTATGTGTGCAAAACTGTTGAAAAAAGTCGATATTGTGCAATCTGCCTAATGAACTCGCCAAGTTCCTGTGTAAATTCATCCTACTCGCCGAGTAGGTTCGTGCACTCGATGAGTAGGAGCCTCAGAATGCAGATTTTCGACGTTTGTTGCTGGAAGTGGACTAGAAACATTACCCTAAACTGTTTTGGTACTTGAAACTTGTTTTAGATGGTGTAATGTTCATGCTAATCCATTTACAATGACTATTATGAAAAATACAAAATTTTAAGTGTAATTTTGGATTCATGAAAGTGTTCATATTCATGTTGTTGATCTTATGATGTTTAGATGATCATAAGAATTGTTTGTAACCTATGTGGTAGATTAATTCATGATCATTATGTGTTTTAATGGAGTCCATAACTTGTCCTCAAGTTATGGAAAACCAAAAGTCACTTTGTTAAAAGCCAGTAAAAGAACACATGAGTTATAAAAATGAAGAGTCTTCATTTTTAATACTCTAATTAACTCATAAGTTACAAGAAACGAAAAGTTTTGAAAGTTTACAAAACGTGCCCTAAAGTTTTGGAACAAGTAAAGTCTTGATAAAAACTTTAGTTCCAACCCTTAGAATTTTAAAAGTTAAAATTCAACCCTTATACTTTATAATATTATAAGTTAATAATATATATATATATATATATATGTGTGTGTGTGTGTGTGTGTGTATGTAGAACAGCAAGTCGTCTTACCGCTAGTACGCCTCATTCACGAAGCCGGTCTATAAGGGGGGTATAAGGTTGTTGCCTATAAAATGGCAACTTAATGGGTGTCCACTCTCACCCACCGCTTCCTTGATCGGTGGAGGGCCGTTAACCGAATGGGTAAGACAAGGACTTATAAATTCTCATTAAAATTATGATGAATATTATAAAGTAACTAAATGTTTTTACTAAATTCCCGATCTTAGTTACTTTAGGAAAAATGTGAATAAGGTGCTAATCCATGAAATTACACTTTACACTTTGTTTAAGTCGTTGGTGGAGCTTGTGTGGTTAACCGGCACACTAACTTGGACATAACAAGGTAGGTAAATGATGACTTAAGGTTTATCATAGTATCGGTGGAGCGTGTGTGGTTTACCAGCACATCGATTGAGTGATAAACTTTAAGGGTACCAAGTGATTTGCATGGTTACTTCACACCTCGTTTTGTGATCCTCGGTATCCCAATCACAAAACCTGGAGGGCACACTCGAGATTGAAACATGCCTTTGAAAAGTTCATTGAATCTCAAAGAATATAGGAATTTCTAAGAACCAATCAAAAACCTAATATTTAATATTTCGGTTTTTGTGGTGGAAATTGGTGAATCGTCATTCACCTACCTTTCAAATATGTTATAGCTTGGATTACGGCATACCTCTTCTAAGTTATAATATATTGTGATTGGATCCTAGCCTTAATATTACATTTGGGTGTTTTATTAAGGACTCTCTTAATATCTAAACTAATCTTGTCCTCTTCCTTAAGATGTCTTCAAACAATGCTGCTTCTGGCTCTAATCCTAATGGCTCCTTTACCCTTATGAAGTTGTGTGGGAAAGTCACTTTTGATGGATCCAACTTCAATGAATGGATCAGAAACATCAGGATGATTACCCGCTATGAGGACAAAGAATATGTCCTCGACAAGGAGCTTAAGGAGATTGATAAGACCACTGCAACTCCCCAGGAGATCGCTGATTTTCAGGCACTTGAAAGGGATGCTACCAAAGTGGCATGCATCATGATGGCCACGATGATAGCGGAACTCCAAAAGTCCTATGAGGACTTCTACCCTTTTGAAATGCACCAAGATCTGATGGAAAGATACCATCAAAGTGCACGACAAGAGAGATATGAATTCATCTGCTCCATGGTAACAACCATGATGAAGGACGGGGAATCCACCACGAGCCACATGCAGAAAATGCAATAGATATCATTTTGCACTCCTTACCATCGTGCTATGATCAATTCCACATGACATATCACATGAATAAGGAAGATGTCACACTCAACAAACTTCAGGGTTTTCTCAAGACCGCAGAAACAGGTCTTAAGGGGAAGTCGGTTGTTAACACTCCAACTCCAAACTCCACCCCGGTTTTGGCAATCAGGAAAAGTCAAGGGAAGAAGAGAAAGAGCTCTTCGAAGGGTACCAAGGCTAGGACCCTTGATGGCTCTTCTTCAAGTGGAACCAAGAAAGGTTTCGTCACTCCTTCTTCTGACCCAAAAGATGCTGAATGCTTCTATTTCCATGAAAAATCACATTGGAAGCGGAACTGCCCAAAATACCAGCAAGATGTGAAGGATAGGAAAGTTAAACCCAACCATGAAGGTATTTACACTATCTTATCTAATTACTCACCCCATTCTAACTCTTGGGTCCTTGATACCGGTTGTGGTATTCATATCTGTTCTGATTTGCAGGGACTAAGAAGAAGTGAGAATGTGGAACAAGGAAAAATAAACTTAATCATGGGGCATATGAAAGCTTTACCTGTCACCAAGATTGGAGTTTATACTTTATCGCTATGTAGTGGGTTTAGTTTAGATTTGAATAAGTGTTGTTATTCGCCAGAAATGGCAAGAAATATTATTTCCTTTCATGCATTGTATAAAAAAGGTTTCACCTTTTGATTTGATAATGAAGTTGGTTCTATTAATGCTTTCTTTAATAATGTTCTTTATTTTAAAGCATTACCTTGTGATGGCGTGTATGAAACAGTATATGTGGTTGATAACTTAGGAAAATATTGTATTGTGTATTGATTCTATTAATAATAACTTGGATAAAACATCATTATGGCATTGTCGTCTTGGACATATAAGCAAGTAACGCATAGGCCAACTCCAAAAGGGTGGAGTCTTGGAGTCATTTTGTCACACCCCCGAACCAAACGCCGGAAACGTCCGAGGGCTCTTGTGACTTAAATTGAATACCATCACAATGATTATACATGAATCATAACATCATTCATCACCATGCATTGAAATAATACAACTGATATTGTTTACATCCATTACATTGTTTTAGTCATTACAATTTCATAACATAAACCGTTCGATAGATAATCTAAGCAAAACACCATGACATAACTTGGTACTTATACTTCGGCTTACCTGTTACCGGAGAATACAAGTTATTTTGAAGAACGTCAACATATGAAATGTTGGTGAGTTCATAAGTAATGTTGTAGTAAAATGATTTGGTGTAGTTTGTAAACCCAGAAAATCCGATATTTTCTGAAAAGAGTATTTGTTTATAAAAAAAAAGTGTGAAGATCCGTAACTATGCTTGTTGATTTTTAAAACATGTATAGTTGTTGAACTTTGTATACGTCACACAAGTGAAAATGTTGAACTTCCCAGGAAAGCCCAATGTTTTCCCAATACGTAAAATACATGACTTGTTTATTGTTATACCGATACGTCAAATGTTTTTGATTACCCGGGTGACGTTGGATTAATTAGGGTTTGTGAGTTGTTATAATCACACATTAGGAAAATGACTAGTTTATAACTACAGATTACGAACGATCCTTAAAGGCGTCGGCCGTTACTACTCACTTAATCCACCCACCCTGATTACTATTGTTTATCGTCCTGAATCTGTTTACATTGTTTTCTCATAAGCCCAACAACCGAGAAGAAAGGAGGGTACGAAGCCCCCTTTATTACCAGGAGTTATACAAGGCTATCGGGAATGCGAAAGACACTTGGCCCAACTCGCATTTGACTTCTCGACCTCATTAGCAGTACTAATGGGCCATTAGGGCCCAATAACACATTAGAGCTATTGAAAGTCCTTTTACGTGGAATTGGGTCATAGAAGGCCCAATATCACGTAAGCATAATCCCTTTGGGCCCAAAGATCATGTTGATGGGCTAGCAAGGCCCAACAAGCAAGATTTGAAACTTTCAAGCCCAAAGTTTGTATGTTGACTCATTGTAGTTATGGCGTGATTAACGAATTACTTTGGTTTAACGATTTTGTGTTGTTATTGATTCGAGACCGAATCAATTCGTTTGGTAACGATATGTGTTATTGAGAGTGTATTTGTTTTCCATTTCGTCGGTAATTCACGGATCTTGTATCTTAATTTGATTGTTTGTAAGTAGAGTTTGACCCCTTTTCATTACTCTTCCTTTTATAAAAATAACACTTTTGGTCCTTTTATATAAAAGAATTTCATTTTTAGTCCTTAAAACACTTTTCTTAACACTTTTGTATGATTTATTTGATGAAAACTCGATTTTACCCCAAAGTTTATTTAGTTGACAGCTTCACCCCTCTAGAATAGTCGTTCTTGGTTAAGGACCCATTTTCACAACTTTTACAATTTTGGCACAAAATCTAAAAAGTTTGCATTTTTAGTCCTTTTTGATAATGCAAAGCATTTTTGAAACTTATAAACATTTTATTATGCTAACTACTCCCTGTTTTACAGAAAATTTCATTTCCAGCCCCTCACCTTGTAAAATGTCGCATTTTGGGGCTTAATGGGCCGAAAAGCCCAAAATTAGCCCATTAGGTTAAAATTTTACATTTTAAGTCCTTAGAAATTTCTAAAAATCAGGAAAATATTTATGGAAACTGTTTTAGCCCCTTTTAACCTTCAAGAAACCGTGACTTGTTGATTTTTACCCCAAGTTTGTATTTTTGACAATTTAAGCCCAAAAATGGGTTTTATGTTCAAGTATGTTTATCCTAACCTTATAAACAATTTTTCTTGACTTGATTAGTGTAAAATAGCTTAAGTTATGTTTATTTCCTTTCTCATGTCTTAGATCTCAGTTTTTACACACTTTTTGATAACATATTCATCACAAAACACATGATATCACACACATACATGCATCAAATCACACATAGCATACATTTACACATAGATCTAAACATTTTCTTGTATTCTCCCCCATAAAACTCATAAAAAACGAAAAGAAGGGGGTATGAAACTCAACTTGAGTTGTGATTTCGGTATTGAAGAATGTTGGGAGAAGTTTGATGTTACTTTCGACCCTAGCAAACCCTCCTTTGTTGATTTCGAACTTAGAGGGTTTCTAAGAGAGTGATCATGATTTTGCATGGGTTAGGAAAAGATTTTTGATAAAACACAGAATCTAGATCATAGATCCAAGCATGATCTTACCTTAGATGAAGAATTTGTGGGATAATTTCCTTGAAAGCTCCCTAGATCTCGAAAATTTTGGAGAGGAATGGAGAGAGTTTCTTTGAGAGATTTTGAGTGAAGTGTGTGTGTTGGTGTTGTTTCGGCTGAGAGAAAGAGATAGGAGAAGAGAGAGGTTTTGAGGTGATGTGTGCATGAAGATATGGGATAAGTTGCATGGAAGACCATTATGTAAAAATGAGGTGGCCATGAGAAGTCAACTCCTCCTTTCATTTGGGCTTGGGCCGAGATTTGGAGAGAAAAAGGAAATAATTGGGCCCTTAAATGCCTAAGTCCAAATCATAGCTAATTTAGATAACTATTGGCCTAAAATAAATCAAGAAATGATTTTTATGGCCCATTAGGGCTAATTAGGTTAGTTATGGCCCAATGAGGTCCATTAAGGTATTTTATTTCATTCTAGGCCCAATATGGCCCAAAATGTTAAAATAAATGAAAGTGGGTCCAATTAGAGCCCATTCAAGAGTTCTAAGCCCATGATAGTCCAATTGGAAGTTTATTGGTCCATTGGGCCCAATAAGGAAATCCTAGTCCAAAATGGACTTAAACAAGGATTTCTTGGTTCCCAATAGCTTGTTGCCTATTTGTAGTGCATATATGATGTGTTTGATTGAGATTTTGTTGTTACTGAATAAGCATCTTACATGCTTTCCCATTGTTGGTTTACATTTGTTATCTTTGTTCAATGTTTACAAGGCTTTAAATTCCTAGTTGTGACATCGTCCCCCCGTTAGAGGGAATTTCGTCCCGAAATTCTTTTGAAAGCCCGATTTGAGAATGTTAGAATATATGAGGGTACTTTTGCTTCATTTGATCTTCGTGTTCCCACGTGAATTCTGGCCCACGCTTCGCGTTCCACCGTACTTTCACGATCGGGATGCGACTTTGCTTAGTACGCTTCACCTCCCTGTCCATGATTTCGACTGGTTCTTCAACGAACAGGAGATTCTCGTTGATTTCAATTTCGTCAAGGGGAATGACGAGAGTTTCATCGGATAGGCACTTCTTTAGATTGGAAACATGGAACATAGGGTGTACACTGCTGAGCTCAGCGGGTAGCTGTAGTCTGTACTCCACTGGACCAATTCGGGCAAGAATCTCGAAAGTTCCAATGTATCGTGGGTTGAGTTTTCCCCGTTTTCCAAAACGAATGACCCCTTTCCAGGGAGAAACTTTTAATAGCACTCGATCCCCGACCTGAAACTCTAAGGGCTTACGCCGTCTATCAGCGTAGCTCTTTTGTCGGTCGCGCGATGCTTGTAGTCGAGCTCTGATTTGAACTATCTTTTCAGTGGTTTCACGTATGATCTCCAGTCCCGTTAACGTCTTGTCTGATGCTAGTTCCCTCGCTAGCTGGGTGTCGCCCACCTCAGCCCAACACAACGGTGATCTACACTTACGTCCATATAGCGCTTCGAAAGGAGCGACTTTGATGCTCGAATGGTAACTGTTGTTATACAAGAATTCAACTAAGGGTAAGTGGGTATCCCAGGACTTCCCAAAGTCTATCACGCATGCGCGAAGCATGTCTTCGATCGTCTGAATGGTTCGTTCGCTTTGACCATCCGTTTGTGGGTGATAATCAGTGCTCATGTCGAGATGGGTTCCCAGTGCTTTCTGAAGTATTTGCCAAAAACGTGAAGTGAACCTACTATCTCTATCTGAGATGATAGACACAGGTACTCCGTGAAGCCTCACGATTTCTCGAATGTATATTCTTGTCAGTCTCTCCATCTTGTAGGATTCTTTTATTGGCAGGAAATGAGCGGATTTCGTCATTCGGTCAACTATTACCCATATAGTGTCCAATCCATCTGACGTCTTGGGTAGCTTGGTCATAAAGTCCATAGAAATCCCTTCCCATTTACACTCGGGAATTACTGGTTGCTGTAATAACCCCGAGGGCTTTTAGTATTCCACCTTTACCTTGGCGCAAGTAAGACATTTGCTGACATATGTGGCAATTTCTGCCTTCATGTTAGGCCACCAATAATGTTGTTTAATATCCAAGTACATTTTGTCCGAACCCGGATGGATGGAGTATCGCGTCTTGTGAGCTTCACTCATGACTACCTCCCTAAATCCTCAAATTTAGGGACCCAAATACGGTTCATGAAATAGTATACTACGCCTTCTTTCACCTCTAGATTCTTCTCCATTCCGCGTAACGCTTCGCATGTTTTGTTTTCCACCTTCATGGCGTCTGACTGGGCTGCCCTGATCTGAGTGGTTAGGTGAGATTGGATGGTTATTGAGAGAGTTTTCACACGATGATTAGAGTACTCTTTCTGGATCAAGGCATCATCTATCACATTAGCCTTGCCTGGGTGGTACTTGATTTCACGCTCATAATCGTTTAATACTTCAACCCATCTTCGTTGCCTCATATTCAGCTCTTTTTTTAAGATATGCTAGAGACTCTTGTGGTCCGTGAAGATGGTGCACTTCGTACCATAAAGGTAATGCCTCCAAATCTTCAGGGCGAAGACCACTACTCCCAACTCTAGATCGTGGGTTGTGTAATTCACTTCGTGTGTCTTGAGTTTCCGGGACACGTAAGCTATCACCTTTCTGTTGGATAAGGTGTCTAAGTCCATAACTATTTCTGGTCAGTACTTGACTCGACCCGACATGGTCCATTTGGGTTGCATGGCACCATGCAATTGGATAGACTAAATAAGAGAAATAACACTTGGAGATTATTAATATATTATAAGTTCTAATATATTAATAATATTATTTGATTAGTTTGATCAAAGAATTAATTTAGAATTAATTAAGTGATCAAAGATAACTAATTAAATATATGGGTTGATTATGTAAATCATTCATATCTTGTATAGTGGGCTATGAGGCTCCATGGATTATCAAGTTGGGTTCCACCCACAGGATGCTCCATGGATGCTCCATGGGAGTTACAAACCCATGGGTCATGGAAATGAAAAGTCATGACACATTAGGGTTTACATGGTGTAGCCCTAGATGTGTCAACACTATATAAGAATCCCATTCTCAACCAAAATCTGCTACACATAAGAAACTAGAAGGCTAGGCCGATTTCAAGAAGTGTGTATTCTCTCAAAAGTCTTTCCAAGAGCATTTGGTGTTGTGTGAAGCATTTGAGGCATCACACTTGGGGTGCTAGGCTCACAAGGTTTCAAGGATCATAAGCAACAACAAGGTAAGTTATTCTATCTTTCATTCAAGTTAAAAATTGTACCCCATGTATGCTAGATAGGAATATAACCTTGGAATTCAACTTTGCATGATAATTAGACAAACATAGATCCAAGGTTATTAGGGTCGCATGTACACTTAGGAAGTGTTAGAATGCTCAAAACCCATTAGTGGTATCAGAGCCTAGGCTTGTTTGTTTGTTATTTGTGCTTAAAAGTTGAAAAAAGTCGAAAAACTTGCTGTCTGCCTGATGAACTCGCCGAGTCCATGGGGAGACTCACCGAGTTCACTTGTATCTTCAACCTACTCGCCGAGTAGGTTCATGCACTCGGCGAGTAGGAGCCACAGAGTGCAGATTTTCGACTTTAGTTGCTGGAAATGGACTAGAAACATTACCCTGAACTGTTTTGGTACTTGAAAACTTGTTTTAGATGGTGTAATGTCTTTGCTAATCCATTTACAACAACTAGTTATCAAAATTACGAAGTTTTATGTGTAATTTTGATTCATGAAAGTGTTCATGTTCATGTTCTTTATCTTATGATGTTTAGATGATCATAGGAATTATTTGTAACCTATGTGGTAGTTTAATTCTTGATCATTATGTGTTTTAATGGAGTCCATAACTTGTCCTCAAGTTATGGAAAACCAAAAGTCACTTGAATTAAAACCATTAAAAGAACACAAGAGTTAGAAAAATGAAGAGTCTTCATTTTTATTACTCTAATAAACTCATAAGTTACAAGAAATGAAAAGTTTTGAAAGTTTACAAAACTTGCCCTCAAGTTTTGGAACAAGTAAAGTCATGCTAAAACTTTAGTTCCAACCCTTAGAATTTTAAAAGTTAAAATTCTACCCTTATACTTATAATATTATAAGTTAATAATATATATATGTATGTATAAGACTAAAGTCGTCTTACCGCTAGTACGCCTCATTCACGAAGCTGGTCTATAAGGTGGGTATAAGGTTGTTGCCTATAAAATGGCAACTTAATGGGTGTCTACTCTCACCCACCGCTTGCTTGACTGGTGGAGGGTCGTTAGCCGAACGGGTAGGACAAGGACTTATAAATTCTCATTAAAAGTATGATGAATATTATAAAGTAACTAAATGTTTTATTAAATTCCCAATCTTAGTTACTTTACGAAAAATGTGAATAAGGAGCTAATCCATGAAATTACACTTTACACTTTGTTTAAGTCGTTGGTGGAGCGTGTGTGGTTAACCGACACACTAACTTGGACTTAACAAGGTAGGTAAAGGGTGACTTAAGGTTTATTATAGTATCGGTGGAGCGTGTGTGGTTTACCGGCACATCGATTGAGTGATAAACTTTAAGGGTACCAAGTGATTTGCATGGTTACTTCACACCTCGTTTTGTGATCCTCGGTATCCCAATCACAAAACTTGGAGGGCACAGTCGAGATTGAAACATGCCTTTGAAAAGTTCATTGAATCTCAAAGAATATAGGAATTTCTAAGAACCAATCAAAAACCTAATATTTAATATTTCGGTTTTCATGGTGGAAATTGGTGAATCGTCATTCACCTACCTTTCATATATGTTGTAGTTTGGATTACGGCATACCTCTTCTAAGTTATAATATATTGTGATTGGATCCTAGCCTTAATATTACATTTGGGTGTTTTATTAAGGACTCTCTTAATATCTAAACTAATCTTGTCCTCTTCCTTAAGATGTCTTCAAACAATACTGCTTCTGGCTCTAATCCTAATGGCTCCTTTACCCTTATGAAGTTGTGTGGGAAAGTCACTTTTGATGGATCCAACTTCAATGAGTGGATCAAAAACATCACGATGATTACCCGCTACAAGGACAAAGAATATGTCCTTGACAAGGAGCTTAAGGAGATTGTGGAGACCACTGCAACTCCCCAGGAGATTGTTGACTTCCAGGCACATGAAAGGGATTGCTACCAAAGTGGCATGCATCATGATGGCCACGATGACAGCGGAACTCCAAAAGTCCTATGAGGATTTCTACCCTTATGAAATGCACCAAGATCTGATGGAAAGATACCATCAAATTGCACGACAAGAGAGGTATGAAATCATCTGCTCCATGATAACAACCATGATGAAGGATGGGGAATCCGTCACGAGCCACATGCAACAAATGCAAAGGTATGTGGATCGGTTGCTGAAGCTTAATGTGAACTTCCCTGAGGAGCTTGCAATAGATATCATTTTGTACTCCTTACCATCGTGCTATGATCAATTCCACATGACATATCACATGAATAAGGAAGAGGTCACACTCAACAAACTTCAGGGTTTTCTCTAGACCGCAGAAACAGGTCTTAAGGGGAAGTCGGTTGTTAACACTCCAACTCCAAACTCCACCCCGGTTTTGGCAATCGGGAAAAGTCGAGGGAAGAAGAGAAAGAGCTCTTCGAAGGGTACCAAGGCTAGGACCCTTGATGGCTCTTCTTCAAGTGGAACCAAGAAAGGTTTCGTCACTCCTTCTTCTGACCCAAAAGATGTTGAATGCTTCTATTGCCATGAAAAATCACATTAGAAGCGGAACTGCCCAAAATACCAGCAAAATGTGAAGGATAGGAAAGTTAAACCCAACCATGAAGGTATTTACACTATCTTATCTAATTACTCACCCCATTCTAACTCTTGGGTGCTTGATATCGGTTGTGGTATTCATATCTGTTCTGATTTGCAGGGACTAAGAAGAAGTGAGAATGTGGAACAAGGAAAAATAAACTTAATCATGGGGCATAGGAAAGCTTTACCTGCCACCAAGATTGGAGTTTATACTTTATCGCTATGTAGTGGGTTTAGTTTAGATTTGAATAAGTGTTGTTATTCGCCAGAAATGGCAAGAAATATTATTTCCTTTCATGCATTGTATAAACAAGGTTTCACCTTTTCATTTGATTATTAAGTTGGTTCTATTAATGCTTTCTTTAATAATGTTCTTTATTTTAAAGCATTACCTTGTGATGGCGTGTATGAAACAATATATGTGGTTGATAATTTAGGAAATAATGTATTGTGTATTGATTTTGTTAATAATAACTTGGATAAAGCATCATTATGGCATTATCGTCTTGGACATATAAGCAAGAAACGCATAGGCCAAATCAAAAAGGATGGAGTCTTGGAGTCATTTGACCTAAAGTCAGATGATAGTTGCGAATCATGCTTACTTGGAAAAATGACAAAGTCACCCATCACAAGTTCTTGTGAGAGGGGTGAAGGTTTGTTGGACCTTGTACACACGGATGTGTGTGGACCATTCAAACTTGCCACAAGGGATGCTAATCGTTATTATTTGACTTTTACTGATGATTACAGTAGATATGGATATGTCTACTTGATCAAGCATAAGTCAGAGAATTTAGAAAGGTTTAAGGAATTTAAACAGGAAGTCGAGAATCAATTGGGCAGGAACATTAAGATGCTTCGATCCGATCGTGGTGGTGAGTATCTTAGTTCAGAGTTCCTTGACTATCTAAGGGAATGTGGGATAGTCTCACAATTGACACCTCCCAGGACACCACAGTTGAATGGTGTGGCTGAGAGGCGTAATCGAACCTTGTTGGATATGGTTCGTTCCATGATGAGTCGAGCTTCGCTACCAATATCATTTTGGGGGTATGCCTTAGAGACTGCCGCCCATATCCTTAATCTAGTCCCTACAAAGAAAGTTGCCAAAACTCCTCACGAGATGTGGACTGGTAAAGTACCTAAACTAGACCACATCAAGATTTGGGGTTGCGAGACTTTCGTGAGACGCGAGACTCATGATAAGCTCGAACCTCGAAGCGAGAGGTGTATTTTCATCGGCTACCCACAGCAATCCTTTGGTTACCTCTTCTACAGACCTAGTGAAAATGTGGTCTTTGTAGCTAGGAGGGCTTTCTTTCGAGAGAGAGAGTTCATAAGCCAAGGAAACAGTGGGAGGCAAGTTGATCTTGAAGAAATTCAAGAGTCAAGCGATGAAGGAACTTCAAACCCTAGCACTCAACTTGAGGAGGAAACTCCTGTTGAGCCAATTGACAAGTTTGTACCTCTGAGGCATTCTACAAGGGTTAGGAATGCTCCTGAGCATTACTATGGATTCCATATTACTGCAGAAGGTGATACACTTATCAGTGATGAGACACTGATAGGTCTGGATGAACCTAACAGTTACGCGGAAGCCATGGCAGGCCCTGAGTCAGCCAAGTGGAAAGAGGCAACGGACAGCGAAATACAGTCCATGTATGACAATCAGGTTTGGAACTTGGTTGAGAATGTACCAGGTCGTAAGACAGTAGGGTGCAAATGGATCTTCAAGAAGAAGACAGACATGGATGGTAAAGTACACACTTATAAGGCTCGACTGGTTGCAAAGGGCTTCTCTCAAATTCCTGGAGTGGACTATGATGAGACCTTTTCTCCGGTAGCCAAGATTAAGTCTATTCGGGTTCTGTTAGCCATAGCTGAATTTCATGACTATGAAATATGGCAAATGGATGTCAAAACCTCTTTCCTTAATGGAAAGTTGGCTGAAGATGTTTACATGAGTCAGCCAGAGGGTTTTGTCAGCAACGAGTACCCTAATAGAGTGTGTAAGCTTGAGAAATCCATTTATGGATTAAAGCAAGCACCTCGCAGATGGAATCTTTGCTTTGATGAAAAGGTCAAGGAATTTGGCTTTTCTAGGAGTGAAGATGAGTCTTGCGTGTATGTCAAGGCTAGTGGGAGTATAGTTAGCTTCTTGGTATTGTATGTGGATGACATACTACTCATAGGAAATGACATCCCAACTCTGCAGGAAGTTAAGTCCTGGCTTGGGAAGTGTTTCTCTATGAAGGACCTAGGAGAAGCTGCTTATATTCTAGGGATAAGGATCTTGAGCGATCAGAGTAAAAGACTAATTAGACTTAGTCAGAGTACCTACTTGGATAAGGTGCTGAAAAGATTCAGCATGCAGGACTCCAAGAAAGGAGAGTTACCCATCCAGAGTAACGCCAGATTGAGTAAGACACAAAGCCCTAGCACTAAGGCTGAGATAGCATAAATGAGTAAAATACCTTATGCTTCGGCTGTAGGATCGATCATGTATGCTATGACGTGTACTCGACCTGATGTAGCTATTGCCCTGAGCATGGTTAGCAGGTATCAGGGGAACCCTGGCAAGGCACACTAGACTGCGGTAAAGAATATCCTCAAGTACCTACGGAGGACTAAGGACTGGGTCCTTACCCTCGGTGGGAGTGATGAATTGAGAGTTGTATGGTATAGTGATGCTAGCTTCCAGACTGATAGGGATAATTTCCGCTCTCAGTCAGGCTGGGTCTTTACCCTAAACGGAGGAGCAATTTCTTGGAAGAGTTCCAAGCAAGAGACAGTGGCTGATTCAACTTGTGAATCAGAGTATATTGCAGCTAGCGAGGCGGCAAAGGAGGCGATATGGCTAAAGAACTTCATTGGAGACCTTGGAGTTGTACCAGCTATTAAAGAGCCAATGGAAATTTTTTGTGATAGTGAAAGCGTTGTTGCCTTAGCCAAGGAACCAAGGGATCACGGGAGATCCAAACACATCGACAGAATATACCATTTTATCAGACATCGAATAGAAGAAGGACTCCTCGTGGCAAAGAGGGTATCATCGGATGAGAACCCAACAGATCCCCTCACGAAGGGACTGAATCGGGTTAAGCATCTCCAGCATGCTCGGAGCATAGGGCTGAAGGATGATATTAGATTTAGTAGTTAGATAACCTCAAAATTTGTAAAGTGTAATTGACATTAGATGATGAATAAAAGGTGTTTTATTTATGAGTAAAGTGTTGCTATCTCTTGTCGATCGTTTACTATATTTCTTTTGCATGTTTTGACTTCCAGAATAATTTTGTTTGGTATAACATATTATTCAAACCTCCACAGTCGGTCATATGTCGGAAGTAGGTATGAATCAAGACTGTCATGATTGGTTGTAGAGGTCTACGGTGTTGGACAAGGCTACAACAATCATGAGTGCTCAAAAGTTCTGGGCATTGGACTCAACCCACGCTCACCGGAATCACTTCATGGAATTTATCTCGAGTGATCGTGAGACGGTAATATCATATAAGTCTTCAAAACTAGAGATATGATTTGTTACTTACAAGTTAGTTATGCATTGATTGTACGAAAACGCATTGGTAACTCGATGTTATAAAACGTGCTTTTGTGTATAATTCAATGAGTGGTAGAGCAAACATATGAGTCGAAGTTTATCTGTTCCTTCTTGGATTAGAAGCTGATATTTGGGCCCCTCGATGATTTTGTTTTGACCTATGTACCGGGCCCGATCAGAACTAAGTTGATGTGTTCAATTAAGTTCTTTGTCAAACAAATCGGAAATCGGGAAACAAACTGTTGGACAATAAGGAAGACATTGTTCCATGTATTTGTCCGGCTGATATCTAGAACAGAGGATTATATGATCACTTATCTTAAATGGCGTATCAACATCTTCTTAGTTCCGAGAGACCTTGAAAGAGCTACGATTGCCGGTCGGTTCCTGAAGTACTGGAGTTATAGTTATTAGACTTATCCAAGTGGGAGACTGTTGGATAAGGTGTCTAAGTCCATAACTATTTCTGGTCACTACTTGACCCGACCCGGCATGGTCCATTTGGGTTGCATGGCACCATGCAATTGGATAGACTAAATAAGAGAAATAACACTTGGAGATTATTAATATATTATAAGTTCTAATATATTAATAATATTATTTGATTAGTTTGATCAAAGAATTAATTTAGAATTCATTAAGTAATCAAAGATAACTAATTAAATATATGGGTTGATTATGTAAATCATTCATATCTTGTATAGTGGGCTAAGAGGCTCCATGGATTATCAAGTTGGGTTCCACCCACAGGATGCTCCATGGATGCTCCATGGGAGTTACAAACCCATGGGTCATGGAAATGAAAAGTGATGACACATTGGGGTTTACATGGTCTAGCCCTAGATGTGTCAACACTATATAAGAATCCCATTCTCCACCAAAATCGGCTACACATAAGAAACTAGAGGGCTAGGCCGATTTCAAGAAGTGTGTATTCTCTCAAAAGTCTTTCCAAGAGCATTTGGTGTTGTGTGAAGCATTTGAGGCATCACACTTGGGGTGCTAGGCTCACAAGGTTTCAAGGATCATAAGCAACAACAAGGTAAGTTATTCTATCTTTCATTCAAGTTAAAAATTGTTCCCCATGTATGATAGATAGGAATATAACCTTGGAATTCAACTTTGCATGATAATTAGACAAACATAGATCCAAGGTTATTAGAGTTGCATGTACACTTAGGAAGTGTTAGAATGCTCAAAACCCATTAGTGGTATCAGAGCCTAGGCTTGTTTGTTTGTTATTTGTGCTTAAAAGTTGAAAAAAGTCGAAAAACTTGCTGTCTGCCTGATGAACTCGCCGAGTCCATGGGGAGACTCGCCGAGTTCACTTGTATCTTCAACCTACTCGCCGAGTAGGTTCATGCACTCGGCGAGTAGGAGCCATAGAGTGCAGATTTTCGACTTTAGTTGCTGGAAATGGACTAGAAACATTACCCTAAACTGTTTTGGTACTTGAAAACTTGTTTTAGATTGTGTAATGTCTTTGCAAATCCATTTACAACAACTAGTTATCAAAATTACAAAGTTTTAAGTGTAATTTTGATTCATGAAAGTGTTCATGTTCATGTTCTTGATCTTATGATGTTTAGATGATCATAGGAATTATTTGTAACCTATGTGGTAATTTAATTCTTGATCATTATGTGTTTTAATGGAGTTCATAACTTGTCCTCAAGTTATGGAAAACCAAAAGTCACTTGAATTAAAACCATTAAAAGAACACAAGCGTTAGAAAAATGAAGAGTCTTCATTTTTATTACTCTAATAAACTCATAAGTTACAAGAAATAAAAAGTTTTGAAAGTTTACAAAACTTGCCCTCAAGTTTTGGAACAAGTAAAGTCATGCTAAAAATTTAATTACAACCCATAGAATTTTAAAAGTTAAAATTCTACCCTTATACTTATAATATTATAAGTTAATTATATATATATATATATATATATATATATATATATATACATATATATATATATATATATATATATATATATATATATATATATATATATGTATAAGACTAAATTCGTCTTACCGCTAGTACTCCTCATTCACGAAGCCGGACTATAAGGTGGGTATAAGGTTGTTGCCTATAAAATGGCAACTTAATGGGTGTCTACTCTCACCCACCGCTTGCTTGACTGGTGGTGGGTCGTTAGCCGAACGGGTAGGACAAGGACTTATAAATTCTCATTAAAAGTATGATGAATATTATAAAGTAACTAAATGTTTTATTAAATTCCCAATCTTAGTTACTTTAGGAAAAATGTGAATAAGGTGCTAATCCATGAAATTACACTTTACACTTTGTTTAAGTCGTTGGTGGAGCGTGTGTGGTTAACCGACACACTAACTTGGACTTAACAAGGTAGGTAAAGGGTGACTTAAGGTTTATTATAGTATCAGTGGAGCGTGTGTGGTTTACCGGCACATCGATTGAGTGATAAACTTTAAGGGTACCAAGTGATTTGCATGGTTACTTCACACCTCGTTTTGTGATCCTCGGTATCCCAGTCACAAAACTTGGAGGGCACACTCGAGATTGAAACATGCCTTTGAAAAGTTCATTGAATCTCAAAGAATCTAGGAGTTTCTAAGAACCAATCAAAAACCTAATTTTTAAAATTTCGGTTTTCGTGGTGGAAATTGGTGAATCCTCATTCACCTGTTGGATTAGTGTCTAAGTCCATAACTATTTTGGTATGTACTTGACCCGATGGTGCATGGTCCTTTTGGGTTGCCTTCACCAAAGCAACTTGATAGGATGAATTATGGAGAGAAAGGATTAAATATGATTTATTAATATATTATGAGAATAATATATTAAAGGAGAAATCATATTGTTTAATTAATATTAGTCAAGAATTAATTAGTAATTAGTTTTGTGACTAAAAGAGATTAATTAAACTTAAGGGACTAGAATTGTAATTATAAGATAATTGCAATTTGGGCCATGGATTGTCTTAAATCAAGAGGTGGACGAATTCTTATGGGAAGCCCATAAGGAAGTCGTCCAAGGGCTTGATTAAAGGAGTCTATGGGTTGCTTAGGGCTTAAGCAACCAAATTAGGGTTTCCTTGTTAGATAACCCTAATAGCCTCACTATATATAGAACCCTTAAGGCTCAAAAACGTGGACAAGCAACCTTCTAGGGTTTTCACACGATTTTGGCAGCCTCCATCCTCTCTCCTCTTCATCCTCTTGCTTATGGTGTTTGTGAGCCATTAGAGGAGTGACAATTGTGACTCTAAGCCTTCCAAAGTCGATTCAAGGAGGAATTGGGATTGTTATTGCTACATAACAATCAAGGTAATATCATAAACCTAATTATATATTAATATCGATTTCCATATGCTAGAATTAGGGTTTATAGTCTTGGATTCAAAGCATGTACAATAGAGAAACCTAGATCCAAGCATTAGGGTTTGTATGAGCACATAGGATGTCATATCACCAAAACCCATCAGTGGTATCAGAGCCTAGCTTGGTTTAAATTATATGGATGCATTGTATAACTGGAAAATTCCTTTTATGGGTTTCTGGAGGCTGGACTCGCCGAGTCCATAGATGAACTCGCCGAGTCCAAGGTGACTCGACGAGTCCATGCCTGACTCGGCGAGTCGGCTCGTCAGATGGAGGGTATTCTGGGATTTCTTCCTGTTTTTGCTTATGGATAGTTACCTTATCATGTTAGATCAATATTAATCCGATTATATGATATATTTGACTATAATTTTGATCAAATTGAAGATATTTATCAATTAATAAGATAATTGTTTCCTTATGTGATAATTGATTAATTATTTTGAGTAAATTGATAAATTGTTTTGTAAGAAATCATTAAATAAATCAAATATCGATAATTATGTGCTTAATTGTTAATTTAGATTATTTGTTATTTGATCCTTGGTGTTATGAAAAGTTTCATATTTTCCCCTTTAGGTTTTATAGTTTAAATTTGAACCCCAAAAGTTTTGTTGTTTTGAAATTTAAATAGTTAAAACCCTAATATTTTGAAAAAAGCTTTCAAAACTTGCCCTCAAGTTTTTGAATTTAAATTTTGATTAAATGGTTTAATTTTTATGTATATTTAAATTCTAAACCCTAATGTGTTGAAATGTTTCAAAACTTGCCCTCAAGTTTTGAAATTTAAAAGTTGATTAAAAGTCTAATTTGGAATGTTAAATTCTAAAACGCTAGTGTTGTTTTGAAAAAGTTCAAATCACACCCTTATGGTTTTATTAATTAATTAAGGTGTATAATTAAAAGAAGTTTAATAAATCCATAAAATTTTAGGTTTACAATTTAATTGAATTAAAAGTATAATTGTTTAATTAAACCACCTAGTATTTTAAAAGTGTAAAATACACCCTATACTATATATAACATTAAAAGTCTAACATTATATATATGTATGAGTAAAAGTCAGTCTTACCGTTAGTAGGCCTCATTCACGAAGCTGGCCTATAAGGGGTGTTTAAGGAAATTGCCTATAAAATGGCGATTGAATGGGTATCCACTCTTACCCACCGCACTCTTGACTAGTGGAGGGTCGTTAGCCGAACGGGTAGGATAGGACAAAAACCTTCCATTATAAGTATAATGAAGTATAAAAGTAACTAAATGTTTTCATAAATTTCCCAATCTTAGTTACTTAGGCAAAAGTGAATTGATGCAATTCCATGAAATTACACTTTGTGCCCTTGCGAAGACGTTAGTGGAGCGTGTGTGGTTTACCGGCACACTAAATGGTTCTAAGAAAAGGTAGCAAAGGGTGACTCAATGTTTGTCATAGTTCGGTGGAGCGTGTGTGGTTTACTGGCACATCGAATAGGTGACTGTAACATGTGAGGGCACCATGTAAGTTTGCATGGTTATTCACACCCACTTTGTGATCCTCGGCATCCTAGTTACAAACAAGAGGGGCATATCGAGATTTAAATATGTCATTGAAACGTTCAATGAATCTCAAAGGATCTAGGAGTTTTCATCGATTTAAAACTTAAATTTCTTATTTTTGTTTTTTGGTTAAATTTGTTCATATTTTTCCTTTATGCACAAATTTCAGGAGGAGAATTAAAAAAACCAAACAAAAATCATAAAAATAAAAAAACTATAAAAATTAAAAATTAAAAATATTTTCATTGTTTTGGGCGTATTTTAAGTTTCTTTTTATTCGTAGTAGTTTCATTGTGTCTTAAGTTTATTTTTATTTTATTTTTATCTCAAAATTTTGTTTGTCTCAAAAAGTGAACTCGGAAGAAAAAGAAGAAGAGATTCAAGGAGATTGTATCGGACTGTATCATAATTTTCTAAGCAAGGAAAAGAAACTTGAAAAGGAATTGAAGGCATGAAACTGTACAAACTGTCAGTTAGGCAGTTTCTTTCAAAAATTTGTCGTATTTAAGGAATTAAATGCATGAAACTGTACAAATTTTCAAAATTGGTCTTGTCAGTTATCTTTACCTAAGAACTGATGGGTTTTGAGCATTCTAACACTTCCTAAGTGTACATGCAACCCTAATAACCTTGGATCTATTTTCGTCTAATTATCATGCAAAGTTGAATTCCAAGGTTATATTCCTATCTAGCATACATGGGGAAATTTTTTTAACTTGAATGAAAAATAGAATAACTTACCTTGTTGTTGCTTATGTTCCTTGAAACCTTGTGAACCTAGCACCCCAAGTGTGATGCCTCAAATGATTCACACAACAACAAATGCTCTTGGAAAGACTTTTGAGAGAACACACATTTCTTAAAATCGGCCTAGCCTTCTTGTTTCATATGTGTAGCCTATTTTGATGGAGAATGGGATTCTTATATAGTGTTGACACATCTAGGGTTACACCATATAAACCCCAATGTGTCATGACTCTTCATTTCCATGACCCATGGGTTTGTAACTCCCATGGAGCATCTATGGAGCATTCTATGGGTGGAACCCAAATTGATAATCCATGGAGCTTCTTAGCCCACTATACAAGATATGGATGATTTACATAATCAATCCATATATTTAATTAGTTATCTTTTTGATCACTTAATTAATTTTAAATTAATTCTTGATCAAACTAATTAAATAATATTATTAATATATTAGAACTTATAATATATTAATAATCTCCAAGTGTTATTTCTCTCATTTTGTCTATCCAATTGCATGGTGCCATGCAACCCAAATGGACCATGTCGGGTCGGGTCAAGTACTTACCAGAAATAGTTATGGACTTAGACACCTTATCCAACAGTCTCCCACTTAGATAAGTCTAATAACTATAACTGCAGTACTTCAGGAACCGATCGGCAATCGTAGCTCTTTCAAGGTCTCTCGGAACTGAGAAGCTGATGATACGCCATTTAAGATAAGTGATCATATATTCCTCTGTTCTAGATATCAGCCGAACAAATACATGGAACAATGTCTTACTTATTGTCTAGCAGTTTGTTTCTCGATTTCCGATTTGTTTGACAAAGAACTTAATTGAACACATCAACTTTGTTCTGACCGGGCCCGGTACATAGGTCAAAACAAAATCATCGAGAGGCCCAGATATCAGCTTCTAATCCAAGAAGGAACAGATAAACTTCGACTCATATGTTTGTTCTACCACTCATTGAATTATACACAAAAGCACGTTTTATAACATCGAGTTACCAATGCGTTTTCGTACAATCAATGCATAACCAAGTCGTAAGTAACAAATCATATCTCTAGGTTTGAATACTTATATGATATTTGTTTGATTAGTGTCTAAGTCCATAACTATTTTGGTATGTACTTGACCCGATGGTGCATGGTCCTTTTGGGTTGCCTTCACCAAAGCAACTTGAGAGGATGAATTATGGAGAGAAAGGATTAAATATGATTTATTAATATATTATAAGAATAATATATTAAAGGAGAAATCATATTGTTTAATTAATATTAGTCAATAATTAATTGGTAATTAGTTTTGTGACTAAAAGAGATTAATTAAACTTAAGGGACTGGAATTGTAATTATAAGATAATTGCAATTTGGCCATGGATTACCTTATATTAAGGAGTAGACGAATTCTATGGTGAAACCCAAGAAGAAATCGTCCAAGGCCCTAAGGAAAGGGATCCATGCGTTGCTTAGGGCTTAAGCATCCAAATTAGGGTTTCCTTGTTAGATAACCCTAATTGCCTCCTATATATATACATCCCTTATGACCAAAAAAACGTGGCTAAGCATCCTTCTAGGGTTTCACACGTTTTAGGGAAGCCTCCATCCTCTCTCCTCCTCATCCTCTTGCTTATGGTGTTTGTGAACCATTAGAGGAGTGACATTTGTGACTCTAAGCTTTCTAAAGCCAATACAAGGAGATTTGGGATTGTTATTGCTACATAACAATCAAGGTAATATCTTAAACCTATTCTCATGTTAATATGATTACTTGAATGCTAGAATTAGGGTTTATAGTCTTGGATAACTTGCATGTACAATAGAGAAACCTAGATCTAAGCATTAGGGTTTGTATGAGCACATAGGATGTTCTTATAGTCAAAACTCCATCAGTGGTATCAGAGCCTAGATTGGTTTCTATTGTATTGATGCTTTGTCTGATTGAAAAAAATTTGATTTTTGTGTTTCTGGAGGCTGGACTCGCCGAGTCCATGCTGACTCGACGAGTCCATGCCTGACTCGGCGAGTCGGCTCGTCAGAAGGAGGGAAAACCGGGATTTCTTGCTGTTTTTGCTTAAGGATAGTTTCCTTATCATATTAGATCAATATAAATCTGATTTTATGATATATTTGACTATATTCTTGATCTAATTGAAGATATTTATCAATTAATAAAATATTTGTTTCCTTATGTGATAATTGATTAATTATTTTGATGAAATTGGTAAATTGTTTTGCAAGAAATCATTAAATAAATCAAGTATGGATAATTATGTGATTAAATGTTAATTTAGATTATTTGTTATTTGATACTTGTGCTTTGAAAAGTTTCATATTTTCCCCTTTAGGTTTTATAGTTTAAATTTGAACCCAAAAGTTTTGTTGTTTTGAAATTTAAATAGTTAAAACCCTAATGTTTTGAAAAAGGTTTCAAAACTTGCCCTCAAGTTTTGGAATTTAAAATTTTGGATTAATAGTTTAATTTGATGTATATTTAAATTCTAAGCCCTAATGTTTTGAAATGTTTCAAAACTTGCCCTCAAGTTTTAGAATTTAAAAGTTGATTAAAAGTTTAATTAGGAATGTTAAATTCTAAAACCCTAGTATTGTTTTGAAAAGTTCAAATCACACCCTTATGGTTTTATTAATTAGTTAAGGTGTATAATTAAAAGTGGTTTAATAAATCCATAAAAGTTTAGGTTTACAATTTAATTAAATTAAAAGTATAATTGTTAAATTAGACCACCTAGTATTTTAAAAGTGTAAAATACACCCTATACTATATATAACATTAAAAGTCTAACATTATATATATGTATGAGTAAAAGTCAGTCTTACCGTTAGTAGGCCTCATTCACGAAGCTGGCCTATAAGGGGTGTTTAAGGAAATTGCCTATAAAATGGCAATGACGTATATGAAAAATTGATGTTTGAATGTTTCTATTATTAGAAATAATGGATTTGGTTCTTATTATGTTATTTATGGAAAGGTCGAGAATTTACCAAATAGGGAGAGTTTCTCATCGCCCAAGTTTCAATTGGACAGAAACTTGGAATCATGCAACTTGGTTGCACGATGAATGAGAAATTTCATATTTGGAAATTAGACTAATTCATTGACAAAGTGTCAAGTGAAGGACTAGGAGATCGAGTACACAAAGTTGCGTGTTGATCAAGTCCACCATAAGAGTTACAAAGATATTCGTCATGATTTACTAAAGGTTTAGTAAATATGATTATACTTATAAGATTAAGTGTAATTCTAAATTGATTGAAAAGATTTAAATCAATAGCAGAAAGAATAAGAAAAATCAAGTAGGCAGAAAGATAAAAGTTTCTCCATTCTAAGAAGAAGGGAGAGTACCTTTTATGCTTTATGATAAGTCTTAATGATTAAGAACCATATCTCAATTGGTCTTCTAAGTAAGTCTTAGTACAATTGCATGTCTAAGAAGAGGAATCAAGAATTGAAGAAATGGTCAAATCAAGAAGTCAATCATACTTCGCTCCAAAACAAGTCTTAGAGTTAAGATTGTGACAATGAGTGAAAAGTATTAAGAAGGTTTAAAACATTCATTAAATGTGGTAAGTTGTGATGTCTTAGATAAGACAAAGACCAACTAGGACCAATTTATGAAGAGTTTTGATAAAAGCTACACTAACTCTTGAATATTTGTTTGTCAAGAAATGTTTTGACAAGAGAATCTTATATGTTAAAGAGTCAGTGGGAGTCTTAATGGTCTTGAAAGGTTTCAAGAACAAATCAAATAAACCTTATCAATCATCACTAGCACACGAGTTGAGGTTTACAACCTATCGTGTTGACATTATTTTGTTTCTGTGCTATTCCAATTGAGTTAATTATGCATGTGGGTTCTATGAGTTCTCATTTTGAATGCATAAATGGCAAAACACCTTAGTCAATGAAAGGTACATTGATAGGAAAAGGTGAGCTGCTTTACTACTTGGAAGACATGGTGGACAGCCTTGATAAAAGATTATCAAAGCACTAAGTATTAGAAACATGAACTTAATAAATACAATAAGCATTGTTTTTCTGAAAGTCTAGCTGTTTCTGAATACATGTCGAAGCTAGTGGGAGCATAAGTGTTATGTTTATAATAATCATCATGATAGTGGGAGCATAAATGTTATGATTGTATGATTATTAAGGAAAGTATTGCAAGTTGGCGATATTAATTATAGAAAACAAGAGTCATTCTTTGCAAAGTGGTAAGGAAGGAATAGTTGTTTTGCTATAATTAAGGGAGAGAATATTATGCTTCATTCCAAATCTAAAGGTTTAGGTTGAGAAATGTTAATAAATTTAGTCAAGGGTATATAGTGTGTTCTTAAAATTTTGATTATGATTACGGCATTCCTCTTCACAATTCGAATTTTGAGAACATAGAAAATAAAACATTATGCGTCGTGTCCCATACGCTTCGGGTATAGGATTGATTGCAAATGCTTTAATGATTGACCATTCTAAAATTTTCCAAATGTCAAGTGCATTTAGAGGGAAAAGGGACTAGAATTGGTTTTGACTAAAATAATTAAACAACTATCAAAGGACAATCCAAAGTTCGACGAGGATTGGTCGCTTGTGAGTAGTTGGAAGCATGGTATTGGATGGACCATATCGACATTATTATGAATAGAAAATATTCTATTAAGAATGAGTTGTCATATGGAAATTATGGAAATGTTTCCATACCGGATGGACCATATTGACATCATTACGAATAGATAAGATTCTATTAAGAATGAGTTGTCATATGGAAAATATGGAAGCGTGTCCATATTGGGAATTGAATATTGAAAATCTATGTCTAGATTAGAAACTTTTATGCAAAAGGATGTTCAAAGGAATGTACTTTGAGTGAGAGACATCATATCTAAGGAATTGACTTGTAACAATCTCCGATAGAGGACTTTGTAATATCATTGGCAATAGTCTTTGTGACTTTGGTGCAGTGACATTATGAAAGGATAGTTGCAGAGAATGTTAGAATCTAACATATTTTATAAGTAACAAGAATTTGATATTCTTTAACTTATGAAAAACAGATTTTGAGTTGTGAAATGAGAATGATTGGAAATGTGTTCAATGTGATCTATTTCACAAAGTAAGAACCATAGGTAAACATTGTGTGCATGCTAGGAGCATGGGACAAGTGTAATAATTCAAGTAAGAAGTTGATTACCCGAAACGACAAATAATGAGTAATCAATATGGTGATAAATAAAAGGTGTTTTATTTATACTCAAAGGTTTGAGGCCATATGGGATTAGTATTATTCTTGTGTTTCAATTTGCATGTTTTGACTTCCTGAATAATTTAATTGGTTAAGAACAGTCAAATTATTCGAACGGGCCACAATCGTTCATATGTTGGAAGTAGATATGAATGAAGACTGTCGTCAATTGGTGTGTGGATTGTCTAAAAAGCATTAGACATAAGCAAATGTTTGCTGCAACGTTCATGAGTGCTTATGAATATGATTTGAGCATTGGATTAAACCCACGCTCACTTGGATCACTCCATGAATTGTATCATGAGTGATTGGTGAGACGATAACATCTTATATTCTTGAAACCGAGATGTGTGAGTTGTATCTTGCGAATCGGTTGCACATTGATAATATGTAAACGCACTAGTAACTTGGTGTTATAAAACATATTGTTGTGTGTGATTCGGTGCGTGAGTGCAAGCGAGCATTGTATCAAAGTTTATCCATTCCTTTTATTCAAAGTAGGATAAAGGCGATATCTTTGGGCCCCTCTATGGTTTAGTGATGACAAACGTAAATGCTCGGCCGGGCTAGGGCTAATTTGATTTGTTCAATTAGTCAGTCGTCATAAATCGGGAATCAAGAAGTAGTACAAAGAGAATGATTTGAAATCATATCTCATATGATATCTAGAATGGAGGAGTATATGATCCCTTATCTAAGGACACGCGTATCTGATAGGATCAGAGTTGACAGCGGCTTTGGAAAGCTACGATTGCAGATCAGGATCTGAAGTCATACGCAGAATAGTTATTAGACTTATCCAAGTGGGAGACTGTTGGATTAGTGTCTAAGTCCATAACTATTTTGGTATGTACTTGACCCGATGGTGCATGGTCCTTTTGGGTTGCCTTCACCAAAGCAACTTGATAGGATGAATTATGGAGAGAAAGGATTAAATATGATTTATTAATATATTATGAGAATAATATATTAAAGGAGAAATCATATTGTTTAATTAATATTAGTCAAGAATTAATTAGTAATTAGTTTTGTGACTAAAAGAGATTAATTAAACTTAAAGGACTAGAATTGTAATTATAAGATAATTGTAATGTGGGCCATGGATTGTCTTAAATCAAGAGGTTGACGAATTCTTATGGGAAGCCCATAAGGAAATCGTCCAAGGGCTTGATTAAAGGAGTCTATGGGTTGCTTAGGGCTTAAGCAACCAAATTAGGGTTTCCTTGTTAGATAACCCTAATAGCCTCACTATATATAGAACCCTTAAGGCTCAAAAACGTGGACAAGTAACCTTCTAGGGTTTTCACACGATTTTGGCAGCCTCAATCCTCTCTCCTCTTCATCCTCTTGCTTATGGTGTTTGTGAGCCATTAGAGGAGTGACAATTGTGACTCTAAGCCTTCCAAAGTCGATTCAAGGAGGAATTGGGATTGTTATTGCTACATAACAATCAAGGTAATATCATAAACCTAATTATATGTTAATATCGATTTCCATATGCTAGAATTAGGGTTTATAGTCTTGGATTCAAAGCATGTACAATAGAGAAACCTAGATCCAAGCATTAGGGTTTGTATGAGCACATAGGATGTCTTATGAACAAAACCCATCATCACCTACCTTTCAAATATGTTATAGCTTGGATTACGGCATACCTCTTCTCAGTTATAATATATTGTGATTGGATCCTAGCCTTAATATTACATTTGGGTGTTTTATTAAGGACTCTCTTAATATCTAAACTAATCTTGTCCTCTTCCTTCAGATGTCTTCAAACAATGCTGCTTCTGGCTCTAATCCTAATGGCTCCTTTACCCTTATGAACTTGTGTGGGAAAGTCACTTTTGATGGATCCTTGACAAGGAGCTTAACGAGATTGATGAGACCATTGCAACTCCCCAGGAGATCGCTGAGTTTCAGGCACATGAAAGGGATGCTACCAAAGTGGCATGCATCATGATGGCCACGATGACAGCGGAACTCCAAAAGTCCTATGAGGATTTCTACCCTTATGAAATGCACCAAGATCTGATGGAAAGATACCATGAAAGTGCACGACAAGAGGGGTATGAAATCATCTGCTCCATGATAACAACAATGATGAAGGACGGGGAATCCGTCACGAGCCATAGGATGCTCCATGGATGCTCCATGGGAGTTACAAACCCATGGGTCATGGAAATGAAAAATCATGACACATTAGGGTTTACATGGTGTAACACTAGATGTGTCAACACTATATAAGAATCCCATTCTCCACTAAAATCGGCTACACATAAGAAACTAGAGGGCTAGGCCGATTTCAAGAAGTGTGTATTCTCTTAAAAGTCTTTCCAAGAGCATTTGGTGTTGTGTGAAGCATTTGAGGCATCACACTTGGGGTGCTAGGCTCACAAGGTTTCAAGGATCATAAGCAACAACAAGGTAAGTTATTCTATCTTTCATTCATGTTAAAAATTGTTCCCCATGTATGCTAGATAGGAATATAACCTTGGAATTCAACTTTGCATGATAATTAGACAAACATAGATCCAAGGTTATTAGGGTTGCATGTACACTTAGGAAGTGTTAGAATGCTCAAAACCCATCACTTTCCACGCTGCATAAGAACGCAACCTAAACCCAGGTTTGAAGTGTCACAATAGACTACGAAATCTTCCGTTCCCTCTGGTAGTGATAGTACCGGGGCACTGCAGAGTGCTCGCTTCAGAGTTCGGAATGCAACTTCTTGTTTGTCCGTCCATTTGAATGGTACGCCCTTTTGTGTAAGCGAGGTAAGTGGCTTGGCGATCTTAGAGAAGTTTTGAATGAACCTCCTATAGTAACCTGCTAGTCCTAAGAATTGGTGAATTTATGTGGGTGTTGTCGGGACTGCCCATCCTTCGATGGCTTTGACCTTAGAAGGATCCACATGTATTCCTTCCTGACTAACAACATGACCCAAAAAGTTCACACTACGGAGCCAGAACTCACACTTGGAGAGTTTTGCGTATAGCTTCTCAGTTCGTAGGGTTTCCAGGATTTATCGGAGATGTTGGCCATCTCCTTCGCTTCGGGAATAGACTGGAATGTCATCAATGAAAACAATAACAAAGTTGTCGAGGAATGGTCGGCAGATTCGATTCATTAGGTCCATGAATGCGGCAGGGGCATTCGTTAGACCGAAGGGCATTACGATAAATTCATAATGTCTGTAACGAGTTCGGAAAGCGGTTTTGGGAATATCCTCTTCCCGGACCTTGAGTTGATGGTACCCATATCGTAGATCTATCTTAGAGAAGTAACTGGATCCTTGGATCTGGTCAAATAGATCGTCGATTCATGAGAGTGGATCGCGATTTTTGACAGTGAGCTTGTTTAGTTCCCTGTAATCAATGCACATCCTAAAAGATCCGTCTTTCTTCTTGACAAAGAGGACTGGAGCTCCCCATGGCGAGAAGTTGGGTCGGATGAATCCTTTGCCCAGGAGTTCACTGAGTTGGCTGGACAATTCCTGCATCTCAGCAGGAGCTAATCGGTAAGGCGATTTAGCGATGGGAGTAGCTCCTAGAACAAGATCAATTCGGAATTCAACTTGTCTCTCTGGGGGTACTCCAGGAAGATCTTCAGGAAATATGTCTGGGAATTCACGTGCTACAGGAATGTCTCGAACGTTAACCTCTTCCTTGGTTTTATCCACAATATGTGCCAGGAACGTCAAATCGTTCTTTCGCAGATGCTTCTGTGCCTGGACGCACGAGATGAGACGAAGGTTCGTGCTAGGTTTGTCTCCACAAATAACTAGGGTTTCATGATTTGGTAATTGAAGGCGAACGGCCTTCTCGTGACACATAATTTCAGCATGGTGGGGGCTTAACCAGTCCATGCCAATAATCACATCAAAACTCCTAATGGAAACAGGCATTAAGTCTATTCGAAAGACGTGTTGATTTAGAGTTAGGGTACATCTGATGTAGACTTCCCCAGTGGATTTAGTTTTCCCATTGGCCATTTCCACTGTAAAGGTTTCATTGAGCTTCTGGGGTTGTTGTTTTAACAAATGTTTAAACTTATTGCTCACAAAACTTTGTTCTGCTCCGGTATCAAATAGGATGCATGAATAAGTGTGGTTTAGGAGGAACGTACCAGTAACAACAACGGGATCCTGAATCGCTTCTCCCTGACCTATGGTCAGCACCCTTCCTGCTCCTCCATTTCCGGGATTGTTGTTGTTGGGGCAGTTTCGACGGAAATGCCCAGTCCTTCCACATCCATAGCAGGTGTGGCTAGGTCATGCATTGTTTCCGCCATTGTTGGTGTTGTTGTTGTTGTGGTTATTGTTGTTGTTGTTTCCCTGTTGTTGGTTCTGAGGAGGGTAGGTCCAGCAATACCTTGCCGTGTGCCCCTTCCGATTGCAACTGGTGCACTGCATCTCTCTGCATTCTCCATTGTGATGGAGACCGCACTTGTTGCACTTAGGAAGACTACCAAAATAAGGTCTAGGAGCACTTGGAGCAGCTGAGAATTCCATTTATGGGTTAAAGCATGCACCTCGCAGATGGAGTCTTTGCTTTGATGAGAAAGTCAAGGAATTTGGCTTTTCTAGGAGTGAAGATGAATCTTGTGTATATGTCAAGGCTAGTGGGAGTATAGTTAGCTTTTTGGTATTGTCTGTGGATGACATACTACTCATAAGAAATCACATCCCAACTCTGCAGGAAGTTAAGTCCTGGCTTGGGAAGTGTTTCTCTATGAAGGACCTAGGAGAAGTTGCCTATATTCTAGGGATAAGGATCTTGAGAGACCGGAGTAAAAGACTAATTGGACTTAGTCAGAGTACCTACTTGGATAAGGAGATGAAGAAATTCAGCATGCAGGACTCCAAGAAAGGAGAGTTACCCATCCAGAGTAACGCCAGATTGAGTAAGACACTAAGCCCTTGTACTGAGGCTGAGATAGCAGAAATGAGTCGAATACCTTATGCTTTGGTTGTAGGATCGATCATGTATGCTATGACGTGTACTCGACCTGATGTAGCCTTTGCCTTGAGCATGGTTAGCAGGTATCAGGGGAACCCTGGCAAGGCATACTGGACTGCGGTAAAGAATATCCTCAAGTACCTACAGAGGACTAAGGATTGGGTCCTTACCCTCGGTGGGAGTAATGACTTGAGAATTGTAGGGTATAGTGATGCTAGCTTTCAGACTGATAGGGATAATTTCCGCTCACAGTCAGGCTGGGTCTTTACTCTAAACGGAGGAGCAATTTCTTGGAAGAGTTTCAAGCAAGAGACAGTGGCTGATTCTACTTGTGAATCAGATTATATTGCAGCTAGCGAGGCAGCAAAAAAGGCGATATGGTTGAAGAACTTCATTTGAGACCTTGGAGTTGTACCAGCTATTAAAGATCCAATGGAAATTTTCTGTGATAGTGAAAGCGCTGTTGCCTTAGCCAAGGAACCAAGGGATCATGGGAGATCCAAACACATCGATGGAAAATGACATTTTATCAGACATCGAATAGAAGAAGGACTCCTCGTTGAAAAGAGGGTATCATCGGATGAGAATCTACCAAATCCCCTCACGAAGGGACTGACTCGGGTTAAGCATCTCAAGCATGCTCAACGCATAGGGCTGAAGGATGATATTAAGATTTTGTAGTTAGATAACCTCGAAATTTGTGAAGTGTAATTGACATTAGATGATGAATAAAAGGTGTTTTATTTATGAGTAAAGTGTTGCTATCTCTTGTCGATCGTTTACTATATTTCTTTTGCATGTTTTGACTTCTAGAATAATTATGTTTGGTATATCATATTATTCAAACCTCCACAGTCGGTCATATGTCGGAAGTAGGTATGAATCAAGATTGTCATGATTGGTTGTAAAGGTCTAAGGTGTTGGACATGGCTACAACAATCATGAGTGTTCATAAGTTCTGAGCATTGGACTCAACCCACTCTCACTGGAATCACTTCATGGAATTTATCTTGAGTGATCATGAGATGGTAATATTGATGGGTTTTGGCTATAAGAACATCCTATGTGCTAATACAAACCCTAATGCTTGGATCTAGGTTTCTCTATTGTACATGCAAGTTATTCAAGACTATAAACCTTAATTCTAGCATTCAAGTAATCATATTAACATGAGAATAGGTTTAAGATATTACCTTGATTGTTATGTAGCAATAACAATCCCAAATCTCCTTGTATTGGCTTTAGAAAACTTAGAGTCACAAATGTCACTCCTCTAATGGTTCACAAACACCATAAGCAAGAGGATGAAGAGGAGAGAGGATGCAGGCTGCCCTAAAACGTGTGAAACCCTAGAAGGATGCTTAGCCACGTTTTTGGGTCATAAGGGATGTATATATATATATGAGCCAATTAGGATTATTTCTTCTTGGGTTTCCCCATAGAATTCGTCCACTCCTTAATATAAGGTAATTCGTGGCCCAAATTGCAATTATCTTATAATTACAATTCCAGTCCCTTAAGTTTAATTAACCTCTTTTAGTCACAAAACTAATTACCAATTAATTATTGACTAATATTAATTAAACAATATGATTTCTCCTTTAATATATTATTCTTATAATATATTAATAAATCATATTTAATCCTTTCTCTCCATAATTCATCCTATCAAGTTGCTTTGGTGAAGGCAACCCAAAAGGACCATGCACCATCGGGTCAAGTACATACCAAAATAGTTATGGACTTAGACACTAATCCAACAGTCTCCCACTTGGATAAGCCTAATAACTATTATGCGTATGAATTCAGATCCTGATCTGCAATCGTAGCTTTCCAAAGCCGCTGTCAACTTTGATCCTATCAGATACGCGTGTCCTTTAGATAAGGGATCATCTATTCCTCCATTCTAGATATCATATAAGATATGATTTCAAATCATTCTCTTTGTACTATATCTCGATTCCCGATTTATGACGACTGACTAATTGAACAAATCAAATTAGCCCTAGCTCGGCCGAGCATTTACGTTTGTCATCACTAAATCATCGAGGGGCCCAAAGATATCACTTTTATCCTACTTTGGATAAAAGGAACAGATAAAATTTGATACAATGCTTGCTTGCACTCACTCACCGAATCACACACAACAATATGTTTTATAACACCAAGTTACTAGTGCGTTTACATATTATCAATGTGCAACCGATTTGCAAAATACAACTCACACATCTCGGTTTCAAGAATATAAGATGTTATCGTCTCACCAATCACTCGTGATACAATTCATGGAGTGATCCAAGTGAGCGTGGGTTCAATCCAATGCTCAAATCATATTCATAAGCACTCATGAACGTTGCAGCAAACATTTGCTTATGTCTAATGCTCTTTAGACAATCCACACATCAATTCACGACAGTATTCATTCATACCTACTTCCAACATATGAACAAATGTGACCCGTTCGAATAATTTAACTGTTCTTAACCATTTAAAATATTCAGGAAGTCAAAACATGCAAATGTGAAACACAAAAATAATACTAATCCCATATGGCCTCAAACCTTTGAGTGTCAATAAAACACTTTTTATTTATCACCATATCGACTACTCATTATTTGTCATTTTGGGTAATCAACTTCTTACTTGAATTATTACACTTGTCCCATGCTCTTATCATGCACACAATGTTTACCTATGGTTCTTACTTTGTGAAATAGACCAAATGAGCACATTTCCAATCATTCTCATTTCACAACTCCAAATCCTTTTTCATAAGTGAAAAAATATCAAATTCTTGCTACTTATAGAATGTGCCAGATTCTAACATTCTATGCAACAATCCTTTCGTAATGTCACTGCACCAAAGTCACAAAGACTATTGCCAATGATATTACAAAATCCTATATCGGAGATTGTTACAATACAATTCCTTAGATATGATGTCTCTCACTCAAAGAACATTCCTTTGAACATCCTTTTGCATAAAAGTTTCTAATCTAGACATAGATTTTCAATGTTCAATTCCCAATATGGACACATTTCCATATTTTCCATATGACAACTCATTCTTAATAGAATCTTATCTATTCATAATAATGTCGAAATGGTCCATCCAATATGGATTGATTCCATATCTTCCAATACTATACTTCCAACTACTCACAAGCGACCAATCCTCGGCGAACTTTGGATTGTCCTTTGATAGTTGTTTAATTATCTTAGTCAAAACCGATTCTTGTCCTTTTTCCCTCTAAATGCGCTAGACATTTGGAAAATTTTAGAATGGTCAAATATTATAGCCTATGCAATCAATCCTATACCCGAAGCGTATGGGACACGATGCATAATGTCTTACATAAAGATTTGATACTTTATCAATCTTTTACCCTAATGTTTTATTTGCTATGTTCTCAAAATTCGAATTGTGAAGAGGAATGCCGTAATCATAATCAAAATTTTAATAACACACTATGTTTCTTTGACTAAGTTATTAACATTCCACAACCTAAGCCTTTAGATTTGAAATGAAGCATAATATTCTCTCCCTTAATTATAGCAAAACAACTTTTCAACTCTTACAACTTTGCAAAGTATGACTCTTGTTTTCTATAATTAATATTGCTAACCTTGCAATACTTTCCTTAATAATCATACAATCATAACATTTATGCTCCCACTATCAAGATGATTATTATAAACATAACACTTATTCTCCCACTAGCTTCGACATGTATTCATAAACATCTTAACTTTCAGAAAAACAATACCTATTGAATTTCTTAAGTCCATGTTTCTAATACTTAATGCTTTGATAACCTTTTATCAAGGCTTTTTGAACTTATACACCTTTGCCTTAGATAGTTCATATGTGTGTCTAAACAACTAAGACTAATTGCCAAGCCTCACAATTCAAATCATGGAAAGGGATACCGTAACCATGATCGAATTCGAGAATGCAATTTTACAATCATTATCTTCTTAAAATCTTTCTTAGTGAAAGCATTTCCTCACAATCATTTTCATGAAGGAGGAAATCTTATGACACTTAGATTTAAACGGTGTATTTGTTCCTATCCATGTGAATTTGTCAAAACCAAAGTTTACGACAAATTCAAACTCATATGGATCGAACTTTCTTAATCTTGATTTCTTGCCTTATGGTAGCACAGCTGCCCACCACGTCTTCCAAGTAGTTAAGCAGCTCACCCTTTCCTATCAATGTACTTTTCATTGATCAAGGTCCTTGCCTTTTATGCACTCTAATGAGAACTCATGGTGCTCACATGCATAATTAACTCAATTGGAACGGCACAGAAACAATATAGTGTCAACACGATAGGTTGTAAACCTCAACTCGTGTGCTAGTGATGATCGATAAGGTCTATTTTGATTTGTTCTTGAAACCTTTCAAGACCATTAAGACTCCTACTTACTCCTTGACATATAAGATTCTCTTGTCAATAAACATTTCTTGACAAACAAATATTCAAGAGCTATTGTAGTTTTTATCATAAACACTTCATAAATTGGTCCTAGTTGGTCTTTGTCTTATCCAAGACATCACAACTTACCAATTTCAAATGTGCAAGAATAAGAAAACCTTTTTCCAAATTCTACATTTGATGAATGTTATAAACCTTCTTAAGACTTGTCACTCAACATCACAATCTTAACTCTAAGACTTGTTTTTGGAACGAAGTATGATTGACTTCTTGATTTAACCATTTCTTCAATTCTTGATTCCTCTTCTTATACATACAATTGCACTAAGACTCACTTAGAGGATCAATTGAGATATGGTTCTTAATCATTAAGACTTATCATAAAGCATAAAAGGTATTCTCCCTTCTTCTTAGAATGGAGAAACTTTTATCTTTCTGCCTACTTGATTCTTCTTATTCGTTTTGCTATTGATTTAAACTTTTTCAATCAATTCAGAATTACACTTAATCTTATAAGTATAATCATATTTACTAAACCTTTAGTAAATCATGACGAATATCTTTGTTACTCTTATGGTGGACTTTGATCAACACACAACTTTGTGTACTCGATCTCCTAGCCCTTCACTTGACACTTTGTCAATGAATTAGTCTAATTTCCAAATATGAAATTTCTCATTCATCGTGCAACCAAGTTGCATGATTCCAAGTTTCTGTCCAATTGAAACTTGGGCGATGAGAAACTCTCCCTATTTGGTAAATTCTCGACCTTTCCATAAATAACATAATAAGAACCAAATCCATTATTTCTAATAATAGAAACATTCAAACATCAATTTTTCATATACGTCATTGCAAGGATAAATAAATAATATAAAATCAAATTTTATTTTATTGCGGAAAAATTTGTCCTTAGAATGCAATTAATTGAAAAACTATGCTAATACAGCTTTCTTAGCAATCTAATTCTAACTCTAAGTAGTAGCTGAAGAATCTAATCTTCAAGTAATGCGATCGAAATCCATTTCTTCACGGTTAGATTCTGCTCACTTCTTCCCTTAAGCTTCCTTTCTTTTCTTCGATCCTACAAAACATCAATTGTAATCTTATCACATTATGTATTAAGAATCTAGAATAGAAGCTTAAAAGAGTTAGTCAATGGATTTTACCTAAAGCAAAGCCATACGTTCTGACTCTCCCATCTCTTAGATCTCTTAGGTAAATAGGGCAGCTTCGTCTCCAATGCCCCTTCTCTTGGCAATAAAAGCAAATCGACTCTTTTGGAACAGGACATGGAACTACTTCAGACATTGCCTTTCTCTTATGATCAAACATTTCGATCATATCATGTCTTTCGTTGCCATTGTCCATATCCATAGAGGTCTTGAAGGCAGATTCACCAATCAACTTTGCTTTTCTATTGCGCCAAACCATTGCTGATTCAGCAGCAATAAGCATATAGGTGAGATCTATAAGGGTCACGTTGCGGTTTATCATATAGTACTCTCTTATGAACTCACTATATGAATTAGGAAGTGACTGAAGAACCCAATCAACAGCCATCTCCTCACAGACAACGGATCCCAACATTCTTAACCTATCAATGTGTGACTTCATCCTTAGGACGTGTGCACACACTGACTTTCCTTCTTTATGTTTACTTGCCAAAAGGGCTTGAGTGAGCTTGAACTTTTCAAGCCTTCGAACTTGTGGGTTAGGGAGAATTATTGGAGGAGGTTGAGGAAGAGAAGCATGATCTCTTGTTCCTCGATCGAATCGTGGAATATCATCTTCATGCGGAATTCTTGTTCCACGGGATTTAGGAAGACCATAGTTGTTGAACTTTGACATCTACAAAACGGGAGAAAACGAATTCAAGTTAGCTGATAGATTGAGTCATTAGTAAATCAACCAAATGAATAACTAAGTCTAGGACCCAACACAATATTCCATAACTTGGGAGAGGGATGCCATAACCCTAATTGCAGAATATTTGAAGGTAAGTGAATGACGATTCACTAATTTCCACCACGAAAAAAAACGAAAAAGAAATTTAAGTTTTAAATCTATGAAAACTCCTAGATCCTTTGAGATTCATTGAACGTTTCAATGACATGTTTAAATCTCGATATGCCCCTCTTGTTTGTAACTAGGATGCCGAGGATCACAAAGCGGGTGTGAATAACCATGCAAACTTACATGGTGCCCTCACATGTTACAGTCACCTATTCGATCTACCGGTAAACCACACACGCTCCACCGAACTATGACAAACATTGAGTCACCCTTTGCTACCTTTGCTTAGAACCATTTAGTGTGCCGGTAAACCACACACGCTCCACTAACGTCTTCGCAAGGGCACAAAGTGTAATTTCATGGAATTGCATCAATTCACTTTTGCCTAAGTAACTATGATTGGGAATTTGTAAAACATTTAGTTACTTTTGTACTTCATTATACTTATAATGGAAGGTTTTTTCCTATCCTACCCATTCGGCTAACGACCCTCCACTAGTCAAGAGTGTGGTGGGTAAGAGTGGATACCATTCAATCGCCATTTTATAGGCAATTTCCTTAAACACCCCTCATAGGCCAGCTTCGTGAATGAGGCCTACTAACGGTAAGACTGACTTTTACTCATACATATATATAATGTTAGACTTTTAATGTTATATATAGTATAGGGTGTATTTTACACTTTTAAAATACTAGGTGGTCTAATTTAACAATTATACTTTTAATTCAATTAAATTGTAAACCTAAACTTTTATGGATTTATTAAACCTCTTTTAATTATACACCTTAATTAATTAATAAAACCATAAGGGTGTGATTTGAACTTTTCAAAACAATACTAGGGTTTTAGTATTTAACATTCCTACTTAAACTTTTAATCAACTTTTAAATTCCAAAACTTGAGGGCAAGTTTTGAAACATTTCAAAACAATAGGGTTTAGAATTTAAATATACATCAAATTAAACTATTAATCCAAAATTTTAAATTCCAAAACTTGAGGGCAAGTTTTGAAACCTTTTTCAAAACATTAGGGTTTTAACTATTTAAATTTCAAAACAACAAAACTTTTGGGTTCAAATTTAAACTATAAAACCTAAAGGGGAAAATATGAAACTTTTCAAAGCACAAGTATCAAATAACAAATAATCTAAATTAACATTTAATCACATAATTATCCATACTTGATTTATTTAATGATTTCTTGCAAAACAATTTACCAATTTCATCAAAATAATTAATCAATTATCACATAAGGAAACAAATATTTTATTAATTGATAAATATCTTCAATTAGATCAAGAATATAGTCAAATATATCATAAAATCGGATTTATATTGATCTAATATGATAAGGAAACTATTCTTAAGCAAAAACAGCAAGAAATCCCGGTTTTCCCTCCTTCTGACGAGCCGACTCGGCGAGTCAGGCATGGACTCGTCGAGTCAGCATGGACTCGTCGAGTCAGCATGGACTCGGCGTGTTCATCTATGGACTCGGTGAGTCCAGCCTCCAGAAACACAAAAATCAAATTTTTTTCAATCAGACAAAGCATCAATACAATAGAAACCAATCTAGGCTCTGATACCACTGATGGAGTTTTGACTATAAGAACATCCTATGTGCTCATACAAACCCTAATGCTTAGATCTAGGTTTCTCTATTGTACATGCAAGTTATCCAAGACTATAAACCCTAATTCTAGCATTCAAGTAATCATATTAACATGAGAATAGGTTTAAGATATTACCTTGATTTTTATGTAGCAATAACAATCCCAAATCTCCTTGTATTGGCTTTAGAAAGCTTAGAGTCACAAATGTCACTCCTCTAATGGTTCACAAACACCATAAGCAAGAGGATGAAGAGGAGAGAGGATGGAGGCTTCCCTAAAACGTGTGAAACCCTAGAAGGATGCTTAGCCACGTTTTTGGGTCATAAGGGATGTATATATAGGAGGCAATTAGGGTTATCTAACAAGGAAACCCTAATTTGGATGCTTAAGCCCTAAGCAACACATGGATCCCTTTCCTTAAGGCCTTGGACGATTTCTTCTTGGGTTTCCCCATAGAATTCGTCTACTCCTTAATATAAGGTAATCCATGGCCCAAATTTCAATTATCTTATAATTACAATTCCAGTCCCTTAAGTTTAATTAATCTCTTTTAGTCACAAAACTAATTACCAATTAATTATTGACTAATATTAATTAAACAATATGATTTCTCCTTTAATATATTATTCTTATAATATATTAATAAATCATATTTAATCCTTTCTCTCCATAATTCATCCTATCAAGTTGCTTTGGTGAAGGCAACCCAAAAGGACCATGCACCATCGGGTCAAGTACATACCAAAATAGTTATGGACTTAGACACTAATCCAACAAATATCATATAAGTCTTCAAACCTAGAGATATGATTTGTTACTTACGACTTGGTTATGCATTGATTGTACGAAAACGCATTGGTAACTCGATGTTATAAAACGTGCTTTTGTGTATAATTCAATGAGTGGTAGAACAAACATATGAGTCGAAGTTTCTCTGTTCCTTCTTGGATTAGAAGCTGATATCTGGGCCTCTCGATGATTTTGTTTTGACCTATGTACCGGGCCCGGCCAGAACTAATTTGATGTGTTAAATTAAGTTCTTTGTCAAACAAATCGGAAATCGAGAAACAAACTGCTAGACAATAAGTAAGACATTGTTCCATGTATTTGTTCGACTGATATCTAGAACAGAGGAATATATGATCACTTATCTTAAATGGCGTATCATCATCTTCTCAGTTCCGAGAGACCTTGAAAGAGCTACGATTGCCGATCGGTTCCTGAAGTACTGCAGTTATAGTTATTAGACTTATCCAAGTGGGAGACTGTTGGATAAGGTGTCTAAGTCCATAACTATTTCTGGTAAGTACTTGACCCGACCCGGCATGGTCCATTTGGGTTGCATGGCACCATGCAATTGGATAGACTAAATGAGAGAAATAACACTTGGAGATTATTAATATATTATAAGTTCTAATATATTAATAATATTATTTAATTAGTTTGATCAAGAATTAATTTAAAATTAATTAAGTGATCAAAAAGATAACTAATTAAATATATGGGTTGATTATGTAAATCATCCATATCTTGTATAGTGGGCTAAGAAGCTCCATGGATTATCAATTTGGGTTCCACCCATAGAATGCTCCATAGATGCTCCATGGGAGTTACAAACCCATGGGTCATGGAAATGAAGAGTCATGACACATTAGGGTTTACATGGTGTAACCCTAGATGTGTCAACACTATATAAGAATCCCATTCTCCATCAAAATAGGCTACACATATGAAACAAGAGGGCTAGGCCGATTTTAAGAAGTGTGTGTTCTCTCAAAAGTCTTTCCAAGAGCATTTGGTGTTGTGTGAATCATTTGAGGCATCACACTTGGGGTGCTAGGTTCACAAGGTTTCAAGGAACATAAGCAACAACAAGGTAAGTTATTCTATTTTTCATTCAAGTTAAAAAAATTTCCCCATGTATGCTAGATAGGAATATAACCTTGGAATTCAACTTTGCATGATAATTAGACGAAAATAGATCCAAGGTTATTTGGGTTGCATGTACACTTAGGAAGTGTTAGAATGCTCAAAACCCATCAGTTCTTAGGTAAAGATAACTGACCAGACCAATTTTGAAAATTTGTTATCCACTTAAACACAAAGGATATTTGTAAGTTAGACAGATTATAAGTGTCAATACATTGCAATTTTATTCCTAAATAGACCATTTAACTGACGACGACCAAGGATATTGTTGTCTACTTAAATTCGGCAGCGAGATCTACAGTCAACCTTTAGTCATGAACCAATTCAATTTTAAGAACGCTACAATGTGTTCCCCACTTCACGACATACCCTAGCAATCAAATAATTCCAAAGAGCTCTTTACTTTAGGTGAGTGTTCAATTATTTGAGAGAGAATATAGATATAGAGATGCATATGTTGTATCCCAGATTAGATCTCTTCCAATCACGCAAAGGGACAACATATGACTAACATAGATAGATGGTTAGAGAGATAGAAGGTTACATATGTTGTGTCTCAGGTCGGATCTCTTCCAATCACATAGAGGGTACAACATATGAATGACATAGATAGATAGAGAGATGATGCATAGAAATAGATATACATATGTTGTGTCTCGGGTCGAATCTTCCGATCACGCAAAGGGGGCAACATATGACTGACATTGAGAATAAAAAAGAAAAACAATTTCACACCGACCTACTTTATCCGAACCCCCCAGTCACCCTATCAGCACTGGAATTAAGGACATAAGTTCATGCATCGAAGACGTATTGAGCCATAATTCTAGACGATGAGTAGCTTTAATGTATCTCACAGGCTCCCTTGTATATCTCACTGCTCAATCTATCCAAGCATCATATGGTCAGTCCAAATGAAACTATCTAAGTCCTGATGAGTTAACACTGTCAAATCCTTTCATTCTCAAAAGTGTCTAGTCCTTTCATTTTGAATGTTTCGTGCCTATCATCACATTGCACACAGAGTTTGAACAATTCAGCTTCAGTGCATTACACGTATTTCAGATTGCCCTTTAGCACTAGACTTCATATCACTTCCCAGTAACACTTACAACATAAGACATATTTTTGGAATTTTTGATTTTATAATTTTTTTGTTTTTGATTTCTCCCCCTTAATTTGTGCAAGAGGGAGAAAGGAAATAAAATGAATGCATAAATTTAAACAAACAAATATTAGAAACCAAAACGAATCATTTTAAGAAAAATAAGAAGAATCGAGAAGAAAATCAAACCGTAATCCAGTAATTGAAGTTGCATCCAGATAATCTGAGAACAACACACAGAGACAGCAACGTTATTAGACTCAGCTGTGTTTCAATCCGGAACGAAGTTAACATATTCAGAAATCATCACTCCATTAGATATGATCCCCATTTTTTATCCTTTATTTTCTTCCTTCCTGTAACGGACACATACCCTCAATTAAAGTTCTAAATGTTGTGCAGTTGAGATATGTTTCCTGTCATGTGCCTAGAACAACCACTATCAACAGACCGAAGTCTGAAGATATTCCTCCATAGCTGCTACGACACAGAGTGCAAAATTAGTTGACTTTTGGAACCCAGTCCATTTTGAAACTGGATTTACCATTACCATCTACATAAAGAACTCCTTCCCCTGACATATCCTATTTATTAGATAAGAAACATGAAGAAGTTATAAGACTTTTGGACGATTCATAAATTTGACCTTTGGGAACCCATTGGTAATTAGGTTTAAGCCTTTTAATTTTTAACCTAATGAGTGCTTCACCATTTGATTTTGAATTGGAGCTACCTTTTGATTTAGATTTAAATCTCAAGTGTGAGCTAGAAGAAGATCCTTGAGATGAATGCGACCTTGCCGATTTCGGTTTGGCTTAACCATCTCTCAAATTAGACTTCTTGTCCCACAAGCCCTTTTGGTCCTTGGGACTAATATTTGTCCTTTTTAGCATTCTGATCACCATTGCGTGAACGTGACCTCGAAAGATTTCTTTTGGAAGATCTCCTCCATGGCACATTCTGCCAACCTTGTTCATAGTATGAAACATATGAATGATGTGGGCAATTTCTAGTAATGTGACCAGGAATCCCACAGTTAAAACAAGTTTTTCTTTTCAAATAAATAAGATTGTGACTTGGTCCTTGTCCAAAAAAAAATTGTTTCATGGGACTTCCACAAGTACAAGCACATGAACATTTATCAGACTGTTTAACAAATATTTGTGGCTTGGATTTTTCAACAATGGGAATATCAGCATCACAAGTTTGTAAATCATTTTTAGTAGAACTAAAATTATTTTGGTTCTGCTCATTCCCATCTTGCACTGTGACCTTATCTGCACATGAAGTAGAAGCATTAGTATCATTATTATTATTTACTGTCTCAACTACCGTAGGTTTGCCATACTGTAGGTGTGCTTCCCTTGCCATTTCTTCCTTAGTTAAAGGAGTATAAGTATAGTTATCATTTAATGGAGGGGGAACACTTTTATACCCTAGACCCTTTTTGTTTTCCATCTAAGTTGATTTTCAATCATTATCTCAACTTTCTTACTTGACACATCAAATTTCTTAAAATTAAAATTTGCATTTTCAAATTTAATTTTCAATGTGTCAAGCTCGGCAATTAGAATGACAATCTTTTCTTAATTAAAATCATAGTGGTCACATGTTATGTTGTATTCTTCCTTAATTCTTTTTAAATCTTTTGTTTGGGTCTCTAATTTTACTTTTAATGGTTTTGGGCCTTTCTGAGAGTGTATCCTTCATATTTAAGGTACTAAATTTCCCTAATTAATAATTCATGTTGATCATGACAATGATTAATTTTATCATTACAGGCTTGATGTGACAACCCGATAATTTGAGACAATAAAATGTAACACCAGTCAAATTTAGGTCAAAATATAACTTTCCTAAAATCTTATTTGGGTTAAACAAAGTAGTAGGAATCGTATCAAGGTTTTCGTACATATAAAGAACCCTAAAATCCGAGTTATAACGAAGAAGTTATGACCATTCTAAGATTTCCGACAAAACTGGCAACACCGATTAAACGAAAAACGCGAAGTTTCAATACAATAGTTCTTAGCCTTAAGTATCTAAATGAAAGTTATAGATAACATCAAACCGTGAGCGTACATAAAAAGAACATCCAAATCTGACTTCGTATGAGGAAGTTATTATTTTTCCAAGATTCGGGTATAGCAGTAGACAGCTAAAAACTCGAAATAGAGCTCGAGATACTTTTGACCAAAACAACCTAAATGAGAATCGCAGGTCTCAACACCAATTAGTTTCTAGTTTCAGGATCTTGTAGCACCTATGCGAGGAGTACTACATCCTTTGCAACCATCCTGAAGTATTACCAACAGATCATTAGAAATACCACACGCATAACGAGTCAATTCCAAACTCAGAAACTAGGTTTGAGTTCTACTATGAACTTCAGGACGGAGACTGCCCAAGACTGCGAGTGATCGTGCTTCCGTGAGAATAAACTTTGAAATACCTATCCTTTTCCCTAAATCATGAGTAGTCATATTTTATTTTAGATCTTCACGACATCTAATCCACCCCAAGGTTTTGACACCATAATCAGTAGGATTTAGTTAAGTCTACATCGAGCCGACATCAGGTGCTTTGATAAAGCAGTTCGTCCTAACCTCCCTAAACAACGAAGCTCTATTTATTTACAGCAACGAACCAAGTACGGACCTTCTCATCATTTCGTGTATGCAAGCTCAAAAGTGCTTACGAAAGGAATATCATGCATTCCTTGCACACATCGCCGAGATGTGCCAAGAAGTGAAGGACATTCAGAACCTCCACGAAGTACACGGCTTTCCCGAAACCTTTCCAGAAGGACTACCGAGACTACCACAACAACATCAAGTCTGTTGGGCTGAAGTTCTGTTTTATGTTGCGTCTTTTGGGCTCGTAGATTAGCCTTGTATTCTCCGGTTTGGGCCTGTCCAACCGAGAGCCTTTTATGTATTGTATATAAGTTATCGCTTGCATGCATATTAGGTTAAGATTCAAGATTTCAGTTTTAGCATTCCAGAGTCTTACGATTTTGCTCTCTTGTAATCTTCCAATCCTTTACAGTTGATGTTCTTAATCGAGCTCTTCTAAGGATTATATTTAATCATTCGACACGTTTGATTCAAGCTGTTTGTTCTTATTGTTGCGTTTTGCCTTGTTATTAATTTTGTGTTCTTGTTGTTTCATATTGATATACTTGTTCAAGATCTAATCGATCTTCTTAGATTAAAAGTTGTTTTAATCCCATCAAAGTCGAATTCAGAATCGACTTAGTTCCAGGTGCTACCCCAGTAGCCAAATCACCTTATCGTCTAGCTCCAAATGAGATGCAAGAACTTCCTAGTGAGCCTAAAAAACTCCTCAGAAGAGGATTCTTTAGGCCAAGTTTCTCACTTGGAGGAGCACGAGACTTGTCTGTAAAAAAGAAAGAGCATTCCAAACGCTAAAGTAAGCCTGGTGCACCGCAACGATATTATCCCTCTCAAAGGGGATAGAAGATTTCGTGGTGAAAGGAGATGCATCCAACCAAGGGCTTGGTTGCGTGCTTATACAAGAGGAAAGGCCACTGCCTATACCTCAAGACAACCTAAGACGCAAGAAATTAACTATACAACACATGATCTTGAGTCAGGAGCAATGGTAATTTCTCTGAAGATCTGTAGACACTACTTGTAGGGTACAAGGTGTAATACTCTCGCAGACCACAAAAACACTCAACACACATTCGACAAAGAAGAGTTATCATACCAGTGAAGTCAAAAGAAAGAAGCAAAGTCGTATCCCGATAGTGAAAGGTTCGCTGGAATGCCAAGTGAGGACCTGAGTTCACCTAGGAACGTGAGCATCAAATGAACTCCTATCTGTAGCCAAGTTATCAATTCTGCATAAACTCTCATTTCGGGACGAAATTCCCTCTAACAGGGGGATGATGTGACAACCCGATAATTTGAGACAATAAAATGTAACACCAGTCAAATTTAGGTCAAAATATAACTTTCCTAAAATCTTATTTGGGTTAAATAAAGTAGTAGGAATCGTATCAAGGTTTTCGTACATATAAAGAACCCTAAAATCCGAGTTATAACGAAGAAGTTATGACCATTCTAAGATTTCCGACAAAAATGGCAACACCGATTAAATGAAAAACGCGAAGTTTCAATACAATAGTTCTTAGCCTTAAGTATCTAAATGAAAGTTATAGATCACATCAAACCGTGAGCGTACATAAAAAGAACGTCCAAATCTGACTTCGTATGAGGAAGTTATTATTTTTCCAAGATTCGGGTATAGCAGTAGACAGCTAAAAACTCGAAATAGAGCTCGAGATACTTTTGACCAAAACAACCTAAATAAGAATCGAAGGTCTCAACATTAGTAGCACAACAGCGAAAAGTCTGACGAAAACGGACATCGGATGAAGAAGTTATGGATTTTTAACGGACTTTTCGTGTCCTGGCCCGTTAAAAATAAATAATTAAAAATAAAGTCAAAATTTGCCGATGAAGTCTAAACGAGAGTTGTAGATAACATTTTCAGCTACGCGTGCATATAAATAACGTCGAAAACGGAGCTCGTATGCGAAAGTTACGGATTTTACAATTTCGGGGTCCAAAATTCGAGGCTGTCAGGCCCCCACGACGTGGCACACCAGAAATGCCCCTATAAATAGAACTCTTGGGGTGTCGGGTTTAGGTGCTTCATTCTTCCATCTCTCGTGCTGAAACTCTGCGGTTAAGCTCCCAAAGCCCTCCCGAAGCCCCGGTTTTCACCTTCAAGTCCCGAAGGAAGGTTTTGTGTTCCCGAGATTCCCGAGAATCCCGAGATTTTCCCCCATTTTTAACTCTTCATGTCGAAGTTCTGCTCGATTCTTCTCTCGACTACTTCAAATCAACCACTTCAATCAAGTGAGTTCGTACCCCCTTTCATACACTTTCAAATACTTTATAATGTACTTTTAATACATTTCGGGGGAGAATACAAGTAAACACACGGTTATTATCGTGTGTTACATAAAGTTTCACTTTGCTCGTTTTTATCAAATGAATCATATGTGATTCATAACTACTATATGAAAACTCTTGTTATACCTTGCATGCACTAGATTTATACAAAGTACATAGTATCTGAAGTAACCATCATTGTTAAACCATTTTATGCATTCAAAGAACTTATGATTTATGCTTTGTCAAACATTGTGAAAAAGAATAAACTTTGCATACAAAACTACTACTTTAATACAGACTTAGTTGAGAATCCATGAGACGTTTACATCTTCAAATACTACCTTTTTGCTAAAAGGTACCACTTCAAGTCCTGTCTATAACCAGAGTCTCCAGTAGGGAGAACGTGTCAAATGTGTATAGATCTATACGGGAAGTCATGATCCCGCGCCCTGACTGTTAGCTACAGTCCGTCCTTTGGGGTGACAGTTTGTCATAACGCTACGACGCCTGAAGAACGTTGCTACAGGAATATTATGTTTAGTATGGTTATAAAACTCATCGGATATACAATTATTATAGTACTTCTGATTTATGAACGAGTAGCTATTAAAACTATTCTTCATCTAACAACTGCGATCTTCTTATAGTTTTACTATATCAAACTATGCCCCAATCTTTTAAAGCATGTTAGTTGCTTTCGGTTTTTGGTCTTGGACATTAGACTGCTTGTTACTTTTGGAAAATAAGGGATTTTCCTGTATATAAAACAATCAACTAATAGGAAAATAAGGGATTTTCTTGATTTAACTATCTACATTTTACAACACAAATATTCTCATGCATTTCATACTTTTATAAGAAAATAAGGGATTTTCTTGGAAAACGCACGAACTTTGGAAGGGCATACAAGTTCTCAAAACCGCTTATGAACTCACCAACTTAATTGTTGACACTTTTTCTTTGAAATAACTTGTATTCTCAGGGAACCGCTAAGCAGGTTTGGAAATCAACTTTTGGGGAATAACGCGTTGACGTTAATTACTTCTTTTGAAAGATGTCTATGTATTTATCTTTTGAACATGTAAACAATACAATTATGTAGACATTTTGAAAACCTTTATATATATGGTGGTGTGTACTTTCCTTTCTATGAACTGTTATGATACTGAATATGACGTCCTCCGCCCCCGAACGTTTCCGCCTTTCTGGTTTGGGGGTGTGACACTTGAGTGCAGAAAGTTTCACTTACCTCTTTAGTATTGTTGTCAGAACTTATTATTTACCAACTAAAATAGATTTGATTGTGTAGCCAAGAACAATGCCCTTTGACTTGAAACCTCGAAAGCCAAACTTTTTGTCCAAAGAATAACCTTGACCGAGAACAAAAGTTTCTAGACCGAGAATGAAGCTTCAAGACCAAAAATGAGGGTATTTGACCGAATACGTGACTTTTTGACCGAATACGAATCTTTAGGACTGAAAACAAGGTTATTTAATCGAAAACGTGGCTTTTGTATCGAAAACTAAGTTTTAGACCAAGAATCTGAGGCCTCTTGACCGAAATCTTGAAAATCCGAGAATACCACCGAGAATGTTAGACCGAATAATCTTAACCGAGATCTTGAAAACCGATAAGTGGAGCTGACCTTGATCTCGCACCGAACATGCGGACCGAAAAGTAAACCGAAAATTGAAGGCGCACCGAGAACCTGCGAGGCTACAGACCGAGAACGAGGTGCAACCAAGAACCTGACCAAGAACACGCGCCCTAACCGAAATCGTTGTTGTCCGCCGAGACTCCTAGGGTTTGACCGAAGACCGAGGTCTGCCACCGAGATCTCGCAAATGTTTTACCAAAAACACCCAAAACTTGCCAAAAACAAGAAATTTCAATTATTTGTTCCCAAATTCAATCAAACTCCTTAAAATAGTGAAGAACACGATGAACAATGACAAAAACTTTGTCAAAAATAAATCAAAAACACAAAGAAGCTCCAAGAAAAACCGTTAATATTTTGCAATAACCCGATTGATACCAATCCTTAGCTCTGATACCAATTGTAAAACCCCAAATCGTGACGTATCAATCGGATTCACGAAAATTGGTGTGGAATCCCAATCTAGTGATTAATGCAAAACGTGTTATGGAACAAAGAACACAAGATGAATCTTCAATGAACACTATATTGACGATAGTCTGGTACATAAGATTCTGATTACAATTCGTTCTCTCTGTAAATCACGTCCTTAGCTTATGGAGTCACACAAAAACGTCTCTCACTCGCTTCTTTACAAGGCTGAAATAACATTATATATACCTAAACCAAATAACAAGGCCCAGCCTTAAACCCAACAAAAACAACATTAAGCCCAACCAAAATCACATGAGATTTCGGTCCAAACACCACCAAAATTATGGTGTTTTTGGTCCTAGACCGAGAACTCTAATATCTATGAAAAACAAAGTATAAACCACGATTTATGACCTAACACTCGATTTTGTGCTTGAAACATGCATTCTAGTACTTGTCACGCCTGTTGAGAGGAGGAGGAGCGGACAACAGTGGCAAGAGTCCGATCAGAAGGTGTAGATTTCAACCAAAGGATGACAAAATGATCTCTTTTTCCAGGTAGTGAATTTTGGGTTGGGAATAGGGGCAACATCCTGAATTAGGTCACCAACGTCAGCATCTTCAACAACAGGAGGTGGAATTGTTACAGGTGGAGGAGCCGGATTGAGGATGAATGAATCCAAATCGAAGCATTCAAGAGCCGAAATGATGTTTGTGCGCCACAAGGGGTAATTGTCTCTGTCCAATTTGATGCTAGATAGGGGAATTTGAAAGTTTAAACTCGTAGATGCAAGATAGGTAGCGGCAAGGAGCTGTTGGTTGGTAGCAGTCATGGTGAAGATCGCAATTGAAAAAAAAAAAAGGAATTAGGTATCTTACCGCTCTGATACCATAAATAGAGTAACAAACTTGAATTGTAATCGTATATTATAATCTAAACATATACATGAATTTATACATAGGAGATAAAACTAAGGTTCCGTTTGATAGTTTTTGTGTGGTAGGGTGCAAACGAGTCAAGCTACTCGCGAGCTACTCGGGATCGGATCGTTAAAAGCTCGACTCGAAATCGATTTTAAACGAGCCCGAGCCGAGCTTGAGCTTAATAATAAGCTCGTTTATTAAACGAGCTCGAGCTCGAGCCTATCTCATTAAGCTCGATTAGGCTCGCGAGCCTAAACGAGCCTTTACATAATCTAATTTATTATTATTTATATATATCAAAATAAAAACATATTACAGGAATTACGGATTTAGGGTATTAGTAAACGAGCTTCTTAATGAGTTCGAGCCGAGCTTAAGCTTATTTAGGCACGTCAGATAACAAACGAGTCGAGCCCGAGCTTGAGCCAAGCTTAGATATTTCTTTACGAGCTCGAGCCGAGCTCAGTACAAGAGAGCTCAAATCGAGCCGAGCTCGAGCTCGAGCCTCATATAACTTAAACGAGCCCGAGCCGAGCCTGGCCAGGCTCGAGCTCGGCTCGGCTCATTTGCACCCCTACTGTAAAGTGTTGTCTGAGAAAGTTTTCTGACTGAGAAAGAAACAATGATGTTTGATTGTACATCTGATTGACTGTGCTAAATGATGAAAATAATTAATAATTCAATAAAAAATATATTTTAAAAAAGTTATTTAAAAAAATTAATAATACAATAAAGAAAGAAAAATGCGGGGTTTGGTGTATAATTGTCTTTCCAGCTCATTCAACCAGAAATATATGATTTTGGGGCTTTCTGGGAAAGATATATCTTACCGAGAAAGACCCATTTTTGTGCAAATCAAACAGTCTTTCCGATCCATTCAGCCAAAAAGATTTGTTTGAATCTGAAAAGATGCGTATCAAACGGGGCCTAAGACCTAACTTAACTCCTGATAATCATGAAGAGTTGGACATGTATGTAAGTAACCTAAGGACTAGATAAAGCTTTACTTTCACTTTATAGCCGTTTCACTTTGTAGCCGTTATTATATCCGCATCATTTTTGTCATTATTAACGAGTCAAAGTGATGCCAAATTTCACATAACAAAGCTTTTCGTGTGTTCTTGTTATAAGTGACATTGAAAAATGGGCATACGAGATCTGAATGTGGGCCTTCCTAATTTAATCAACAGTCATTTTACTTTGAACATGAACCCATGCCATTATGGAAACCACGAATAAGGATCAAACTTGCAAAAATTTTATCTTTTGGACCTGATCCAAAAAAAGCATCTAAACACAAGGACCAAAAATGTAATTTATTCTTCTAATTATGGTGCTAATTAGAATTACTTATAACCAAACATCATTCAGATATAGCCAAGAGTCAACATAGAATCACAGATAACCTAAACATTAAACAAATGCTAAAATCTAAAACATTGTGCATGCTGCTAAAAAACATTACATACCAAAAATTTATATTTTTACGATACTACAAATAAAAAAAATATATATATATATTTACTGGAAATACAGAAATGAATATTTTTATAATAATACGAACAGACGAGACGAGACCTATTTTTTATTTAAATTGATTCCTTCCGTTGGATTTAGATCACTTTTGCAGTCCTCTCTCAAAACTCTGAGTTTCAATAAACTCGATTCCTGAAATTCAAAAAACAGTTCAAATCTCACAAATCAAAATTGGTAAACGTTTTGTAACAAACTGAAACATATAAGAAAAACACACATTTCATCTTCTTTATTTAGTTTTATGTTTTGTGCTTCTATTGAAATATATAAATTTCGTTTTCATTTGTTTTTATTTTTGGTTTAAAAGTTAAAACTGTTTGATTGTTACTTTTGTCAAAAAGAAACACATGTATATATGTTCTAGTTATCTTTTAGTTATTTGCCCTTCATTACATTAATTTATTTAAAGAAAAGATTTATCCCTATAAAGATTGAAAACTTAATGAGTGTTCAAACAGTGAAACTTACAAGTTGGTTGCTCTCAAGGGCAAAAATGTCTTCCATATGAAGAAAAAAAGACCTCCACTTATCTGTAAGATCAGACTCCAATTTTGAGAATTTACTTTGTTGCCCATATTTTCCAATTTCATTATTTCTACTATTTCTCTTAACCAAAATGCTAGCTTCTTTCTGGCTCTTTTTTATTGCTACACACACAATGAGCATATGAAATATGAATGCACATGAAAGAAAACAGCAAAATAGCAGATTTAAAAGTGAATATTTCAATATTTCATACAAACTCACCAGCTATTCTGCCTTTGATATCCTGATAGTGGAGATCTGACCACATGTAAGCAACTGATGAACAAAATAAAAAAACCAATTAACAACTTTTGATCCAATAAATGAAGATGAATCTTTACAAATTACCTTTCATGCAAAAAGAACATGAACAAGCTTTGATGGAGTCCATACCACCCTTTTGTTCCATGGATCTTTCTAAACAAGATGACCTAGATTCCTGGGAATCCAGTACTCTTGAAAAGTCTAGATAGTCTCCTTTGTTGAAATCAGAATTGTCAGGAGTAAGATCATCGCCATTGTTGGTGCTGATGCTAGCTTCAACTCGTTCCTTTAAATTATTTTCATCGGAGTCGATTCTTTCATCGTTTTCTGTTTCTAGTCTATCAAGTGGCCTTGTGGGTAATGATATGGGCGATGATCGGGTAGATAATCTCGCATCGTTACTAGATCTAGGAGTAGTATGAGAGTCGGCATTATGTCGAACACCTGGTGGACATGGTTCCTTGGTTTCACATGGTACCTTGGCTTTATGATCTATGGCATTCCCGTTTAACGAATCAATGTGGCTACATAAATGAGGCTTCAATACAGAATCCACAATCTGTTTGTCGAAGTTTTCTTTTTTATAGTTCTCTGTTGCAAGACGTTCTTTCTTTCCAAATCGTAAAGCTTCATCCTTGTTGTGATCACCCTCAGTGTTAACGCCTGATTTGGAAATCAACGAATACCCTCTTTTCCCAACAAAATTTGTAACATCTACCAAGGCGGACCGGGTCTTGGAAAACCCATTTGCCCAGATTTCCTCGTTCATAGCAAAATTATGCAGATACCAGTTAATCGAACTGCTATATTAGACAAACAAAATTCTGCGTATTTTACAGTTTAAAGGCACATCGACAAGCGAAAGGGACAAGGGGTTCCGAGGAATATCGGATAAATACTAAATTATCAAGATTCTCCAGGCGGGGAGGGTTTTCGATATGGAATAGGTTTGAGACCATTACTTTTGAAGAAAAAAAAATTGGGGAAAAGCGTCTGATATTTATTATGGTAAAATGTAATTTTAACTAGGCCTAGCAATCGCGTCCTCTTCGGCTTGGCGGGTTGGCGGGTTAAAATATGTCAACCCAAAAACGACCCATTTAAATATACAGGTCACGGGTGGGCGGTTTTAAAACGTAAACTCATATATGACCCACCAACCCATTTATTTATACGGGTTTACAGGTTGACGGGTTCGTGGGTTAGATTCGGTTTGGTGGGTCCGAATTTTAGACATTTAAGTCTTAAATATCCAAATGAAAATTAAAAACATTCATAGAAACATGTTACAGACTTAGCCTTATAGGTCACGACTTACGACCTTAGACCATCCACCACGAGTCAAAATGTCAAAACAATCAAATGGTCTATGAATCAATGGTATATATTATATAATACTTATTAAATATTAATACTTGATACATAAATACATTTAAAAATAAAATAATTTTTTTTATTAAGAATATAAACGGGTTGGCGGGTCAACCCGTTTATTTTTTGAGAAACCCATATTGTAACGACCAAAATTTCAAAACAATTAAAACTTTTCAAAAACCACCCATTTTAATAACGTTGTTACAAAAAGGTTTTCAATACATTATTTAACAGAGTATTTTTTCCCAGGTTCAAATCATAAAACACCAACGCGGGGAACGGTACGATCACGCCTTTGCCTTGTCACAGACTCCTGAGAACCTGAAAACATAAAACCACAACTGTAAGCCCGAAAGCTTAGTGAGATACCCCCAAAATACCAACCACATATATGCCCTTCCAGGCCACGACCTTCCGGTCCAAAACATATCGTCTTCCGGCCCATAACATATTGCCTTCCGGCCCATAACACATCGCCTTCCGACCCATAACCTATTGCCTTCCGGCCCATAACATATCGCCTTCCGGCCCATAACATAAAATGCCCACATAACATAACAGATCATAGAACAGCCATACATATCGAGTCAAACCCCAGACCAAGCAACTGTGCACATAACATATAATCATACAACAGATCACAGTCAGCAAATCGATCAACAGATCACATAACATATCATTACCCTAACCAAGATACCGGCCTAACTGGACACTAGCATAACATCGCCCTACGAATCAGTCAACATACTAATTACACACATACGCCTTTCCAGGCCATGACCTTCCGGTCCACATCGCAATGCCTTCCGGCCCACAACATGTAATGCCTTCCGGCCCACAACATATAATGCCTTCCGGCCCATATTCCGCAATATTATAACAACAGACACTACCCGAATTTCCATCCGATAAAGGGGTCGGCCTTGGTTCCGTAGACCCTATAGATATAGTGAGGATAACTCACCTCAAATCTGCCGACTGAACGGACAACCCAAGCTGCTCCGATCACTGATACGATCTCCACCTCTGGACAGCCACCAATGCACTGAACTCAAACAATAAACAACAATTACCAAAATACCCCTGGAAACAACTAGTCAACCCTTGGTCAAAGACAAGGTCAAAGTCAACCCCTGACTGACCCTACTCGTCGAGTCAACCCGATGACTCGCCGAGTTCCCATACTCAGAACTTCACTCAGACCGCGACCTAACTCGCCGAGTCACCCCGAGACTCACCGAGTCCCACAACTTCTGAGTCCTCTCGCATACAACTCACCGAGTCATCCCTTGACTCACTGATTCTCGACTCAACCAGAGAATATCGGAACTCTTCAACAAGACTCGTCGAGTCCAGGAACAGACTCGCCGAGTCTATGGCTATCTTCAACCTACTCGCCGAGTTGTTCATACAACTCGCCGAGTTTCAGGCCATCTTCATCCAACTCGCCGAGTTGTTCTTCCAACTCGCCGAGTCCCGGCTCATCTTCAAACAACTCGTCGAGTACCCGTGTGACTCGTCGAGTACCACTGGTCTGAATCCAAACAGAAGCAATCCAAGCCATGCAATTGATCCAAAACATAGATCTAGCTTCCTACAACCCCTTCATCACGTAAAGTGGCAAACTTTACGTGAATCCAACGAGATCTAGGCTCTTTGCACTTAGGTTTAGGGTTTGGGACATGAAAGCTTCACTAAACACTCCAACACAGGGACTTTCATGCTCTCTGATTCTTCTCCATTCCAAATCTGAGGTAGCAACCTCAGATCTAACCTCTAGACTTCCAATTACATCCATAGGCAAGTTCCCACAAACCCTAAAATGAAGAAACAACATAACAATAGCCCAAGAACGAGATATTACCTCCAATGGATGCCCCAACTGCAATGTAATTCGAATCCAAGCAAAGCCCCTTGCTCCAAGCCTTCAATCTTTCAAAATTCCTTCAATAATTACTTCTCCAAGCTCCAATCCACTCAACAATGGTGCTTCTCCGCGATTTAGGGTTTTCTGGGGCTCAAGGGGGTGATAAAGAGGCTGGGAGGAAAACATAATGTTCTTTATATAGGGCTCAACCCCAAGAATTAGGGTTTTCTCCAATCAGCGCCTACTCGCCGAGTCCTCCTCACCGACTCGCCGAGTCGGCTACTTAGTACGCGACCCAGTCGCGACTCTACTCGCCGAGTCCATCCATGGACTCGCCGAGTCACTCTTTCACAACTTACTCTTTTAGTCCTTCAACTCTACTCTTGATATTTCGGGATGTTACAATTCTCCCCCACTTAAATTAGGCTTCGTCCTCAAAGCTTACAACAACTCAACTCCAGAAATACTCCCACAACGTGCCACCTGGCCTTGATCGGACCAGGTCTCACAAGGCATACCCATCGAAACTTGAACACACTTTCCCTTTCATTACGGTGTCCTGACCACGTCTCGAATCGGGCACTGGCTGTACCCTCTGATAATCACACCCAATATCCGAGAATTACCCAAGATGCAACTCTGCTCCAAATCTCAACAATCACTCAACCCATAAGGGCTAGAAAACCCTAAACCATCGAATCCCCAATCCGAATGCCACTCTATCCATTCCGTGACGACGGAGTGACCCATTCTCAATCTCGGAGCAACTCTCACGAGTTCTCCTTTTGCAACCGCATACACATGCTGAACTAGCTCCAACACCCTCAGGTTGGGAAAACCTGATGCACTGATAATACCCTCAAACATTCCCCAGGATGAACCACTAATATACACCCCATACCCCTGATCAGAATCACACTGAGAGTTCAAGACTCTCTCTCTCCCTGCATCCCTTTCGAGCCTCATGGCTCTACACTTGCGGATTTTCCCTCCGCGACCTCAGCAGACATTCCAAACCGGGTGAGCTTCTAATCCACTGCCGCAAACACGCTGCTCAAAAACCATACTCAAATTGCTTTAATCATAACTCTGCTCTGCCACTTTCACTTCCGTGAACTTGCACTCCCTCTCGGAGTTACACGCATCTTACCTCTTTCTCTACCTTTACCAAGGAATCCACCCGACCACAATGTCACTCCGACAATTGCCACGGTGCTCGCCCTACGCTACACCACCCTTAGCGTGTCCGTTATCCATCCAGCACACTTACTCTGACTCTCCTCGCAGGGACTCTCAAGCCCATGCACTACCTCAACTAAACAAGATCACTACTCGGGGCCAGACCTTCCAATGCAATCACACTGCAACATACACAATCCGTAATCTCAAACTGATCCAACAATACCAGAAGAGTCTCCAGCATGACTGGACCGACTCACATAACACATATTAGCCACTCGAGGCTATATCTCTGTGGGTTCGTACACCCAAACTCTGTGAACCCTCAGGTTCTAACTCTGGGAACCTTCCGGTTCCAACTCTATAAACATGCATGTAACAGCCCGGAATCTCAGGTATTATTAAATTATGTTTTTGGGGTAATTTAAGAGGGGACTCGGCGAGTTGGAGCCTAGACTCGCCGAGTAGGATCGCAGACTTGGTCGCGGGTTCGCGACTGGACTCGACGAGTCCAGATATGGACTCGGCGAGTCTATGCTGTTTAGCAAAAACCCTAATCGTTCAGGTTGGGACGTATAAAGGAGACTTATTGGCCGTCATTATTCATTTTAGCCTTCTGAGAAGAACCCTAAATCGATTGTGTGCATCTGGAGCAAGGATCATAGGCCATTGTTGATTATAGAAGAGTGGTTGTGCAAGGAAGAGAAGAGATTGGCTAAAGGAGCAGCAAGGGGGTCACATTCTGAGGATTGGGGACACAGAGAATACATCATCCAGGTAAGAATTTGTGTATGCTCTGCTATATTGATGTATTTATGGATTTAGGGTTTATGGAACCCTTGTGTGATTAGATTGACTGTTACCCTAGTCCCCTAAACGAGTGTAACCCTGTATTGAGACCTTTGGAGGTCCAGAATGTCCCATGTCTATGCATTTCGGGAATTGATGAAGGTTTTGGATTGGAATCCTTATGCCTTAGGTCAAAATGTAAATTATGAATCATATGGTGTATCATGAGCACTGAAATGAGGACTTCACGTGATGGATCATCCTAGGAAGGCCAGACCTAGGAATGGTCGAAGCAGTTCTGACCTTAGGATGCAGTTTGAGCGGTTGCATGGCATGGACTCGCCGAGTTCGATGAGCAGACTCGGCGAGTAGCTTGAAGATTAACTGGGACTCGCCGAGTTGTTCTTCAGACTCGGCGAGTTGAGTCGGGGTGGCCCCGCGATTCTTCCAGGAGTAACTCGTCGGGTCAAGGAGGATACTCGACGAGTAGATAGGGAATCTCAGAGAGTTGGAGGACGTCTAGACTCGCCGAGTCGCCATGGCACTCGCCGAGTCTGGTCGAGTTGACCGTTGACCGTTGACCGTTGACCGTTGACCAGAGCTGACCTAAGTCTGACTTCTTAGGGATAGTCACGCTTAGAAGATATAAGTGTTAATGAGAGATATGTGATGTTATAGGGAGGTTGTAGCTCGTCGGATTGTGCACGAGTGATTTCAGGGTTTGCTAGCTTTCAGCATTCACGAGGTGAGTCTTCTCACTATACTGGACCCGGAAGGGTTGACTGTGTGACCGGAAGGTCAGATATGATATGTGATATGTATGCTATATGTGGTAAGCTGTTTGTTATATGTGCTATGTATGTTATGGGCCGGAAGGCGATTATGTTATGGGCCGGAAGGCGTTGTGTTGATGACCGGAAGGTCAGGGCCTGGAAAGGCGTATGTGCGTAAGTTGTATATTGGGGAACTCACTAAGCATTTATGCTTACAGATGTTATGTATGTGTTTCAGGTACTAGCGAGGACCGTGGGAAGGCGCCGGCATGATCGATACACACTGAAGGATGTTATTATGATCTTGGGATTTAGACAGTTTGTATTTGTCATGACACTTAAATTATTTATGCCTTGTTTTGAATGCAAATACTTTATTTCTAAAATGAAAAATTTGTTTGAAAATTTGCGTTGTTACAATTGGTATCAGAGCCTTGGTTTGAGGGATTCGGGTGCACCTTCGGGCGTAACTGAACTCAAACCGAGGATTTGAGGAAAACTTTTACAAATAAAGGCATAAACTTTTATGAATGATTTTGTGGTGAACAAGAAAGAAGCAGTGTGTACGATCAGTCAGCGCCCGAACGGTAAAGATCCCCAAAATACCTTACAATATTATATGATATGAATTGTTATGCATGCTAGAAGACTAGGTATTCATGATAGGACTAGAGTGGCCTGATTTGTGATGCCTTAGTCTAGGGAAGTTTGCCGATATGAGATGCTTTGCTAGGGTGCGGGTAGATAGCACATAACAGAAGTAGAGTACTCACTACCCGGGGTTTGAGGAGGAAGACTTGGGATGAATGCTGATGCGGTGTGGTCAGTAGTATTGGGCCCGTACTACCGAAGACACCGGGTCAGTGGGAGACCTAAGTAAGAATCCCTGGATATCGGGGACTGAGTAGGGTTGCGTTATCGAGTGCAATTATACTCGATGGAGTCTCTGATAGTTTTATGTTGTATTTCAGAGACATCATGGTTAGACCACGCCACGGAGCGAGTTCGAGCGGTGTGAGTGACGAGGAGATTCGTCAGATGATTCACGAGGAGGTAGCTGCGGCGATCCGGGCTGAGATCCCGGAGATGTTTGGGTCTATTAAGACCACCCTGATGGAGACGTTTGATGAGCGGTACGCCGCATTGACTGAGGCTGCAACCGCTGCAGCTACCGCAGCTGTGGCCGCTGCTAGGCCACAGGGGGGTGACTCGTTGCTGTTCCGAGAGTTCAGCAACACGAAGCCACCAGAGTTCGATGGGACGCAGGATCCGATTGCTGCGAGGAGGTGGATCGCGGATATAGAGGGGTGCTTCTACACTTGTTCATGCCCGGAGCACCTGAGGGTACGGTTCGCTTTGAACCAGCTCCGTCTGGGAGCGAAGGACTGGTGGAAGTTCGTGACGGCGAACTTCACTTTGGCAGAGATTACAGCGGTGACATGGGAGGGGTTCACTGCTATGTTCAGGGACGAGTACGTTCCCCCGGTGGAGAGGGAACGATTGGTTCAGGAGTTCTTAACCCTCAAGCAGGGTACTGATTCTGTTGCGGTGATCACGCGGAAGTTTCATGAGAGGGCGATGTTCTGCCCCGACCTGGTGTCCACAGAGCAGGCTCGGATGAGCCGGTACTTAGGTGTTTTGAGGAGGGATATCCGGGAGTTTGTGTCGAACTCCACCTATCATACTTTTACTGAGCTTCAGGCGAATGCCAGGAAGCGTGAGATCGAGTTGGAGACCCAGGCCAGGGAGGAGGCCGAGTCTCAGCAGGTGGACCGGCGGCCGGCTCAGTCTCAGCCGGCAGCCAAGCGGACCAAGTCCGCCGATTCGAGGACGGGAGGTACGAAGGGCCGCACTTGCGGAAAGTGCGGCAAGGGTCACGATGGGGCGTGTCGAGCTGGTGCTTGCTACAAGTGCGGCAAGGAGGGGCACATTGCTAGGGAGTGCCCCAAGGGGTTTATGGTTTGCTTTCATTGCAACCAGACCGACCATCGGAAGGCCGAGTGCCCTCAGCTTCGTCAGGGATCTACACCTACTGCCAGGACTACTGAGACTCGACCGGTGAAGGTCGAGGCCCCGAGGGCTCGTGGGAGAGCCTTTCAGCTGACTGCGGAGGAGGTCCGCGCTGCGCCCGATGTTGTGGCAGGTATGCTGTAATTCATGTATTTATTTTAATGTCGAGATGTTATGCTTATGTTATTATATGCGTAGGTACTTTCCTTGTGAACTCTGTGCCTGCCTTAGTATTGTTTGACTCGGGTGCGAGTAGATCCTTTGTATCTTTAGCCTTTAGTCAGCATATCAGCATTAGTCGTGAGTCGTTGAGTCGGCCTCTGAGGGTTTCTATAGCTGACGAGAGAGTGATTTGTGCCACGGAGGTTCTCCGGGGATGCGTGTTAGAGATTTTCGGGGTCGAATTCCCGATTGACCTGATTCCTATTGCGATGGGTGATGTCTGTGTCATCGTGGGCATGGACTGGTTGAGCCGATTCAGCGCAGTCATCGACTGTGAGCGTCAGCTGGTGACTATACGAGACCATAGTGGGGGAGTTCTTTCGGTGTACGGCGAGGGTACCCGTTCGGGATCAGCTTTTTGTTCGGCCGCTAGGGCGAGGCAGTGTCTACAGCAGGGCTGTAAGGGTTTTGTGGCGTATGTGATGGATACGCGGGGGGTTTTCGAGAGACCGAAGTCAGTTGAGGAGGTCCCTGTGGTGCGTGAGTTTCCAGATGTTTTCCCCGAGGAGCTGCCGGGAGTACCTCTTGTGAGGCAAGTAGAGTTTGGTATCGATCTAGTTTCGGGGGCCGCGCCTATTGCTAAGGTGCCTTATCGTCTTGCACCTCCAGAGATGCAAGAGTTGTCCTCGCAGCTCCAGGAGTTGTTGGGGAAGGGATTCATTCGGCCGAGCAGCTCGCCATGGGGAGCACCTATTCTGTTCGTCAAGAAGAAGGATGGTTCACACCGGATGTGCATTGATTACCGGGAGTTAAACAAGTTAACGGTCAAGAACCGTTACCCGTTACCGAGGATTGATGATTTATTCGATCAGTTGCAGGGAGCATCTTGGTTTTCCAAGATCGATCTGAGGTCAGGGTACCATCAGGTGAGAGTGCGGGATGAGGATGTCCAGAAGACAGCGTTTAGGACGCGATATGGACATTATGAGTTTGTGGTGATGCCTTTCGGGCTCACCAATGCCCCGGCTGTGTTCATGGATCTCATGAACAGGGTATGCAGGCCGATGTTGGATCGGTCAGTGATTGTATTTATCGACGACATTCTGGTGTATTCGAGATCTAGAGAGCAGCATGAGGAGCATTTGAGGGAGGTCCTTGAGGTATTGAGGTCGGAGAAGCTTTATGCAAAGTTCTCCAAATGTGACTTCTGGTTGCGGGAGGTCCAATTTCTAGGACATGTTTTTAATCAGAAAGGGATATTGGTCGATCCGGCCAAGGTTGAGGCGGTGATGAGTTGGGAGGTGCCGAAGTCACCCTCTGAGATCAGGAGCTTCCTTGGGTTGGCAGGGTATTATCGGAGATTCATTAAGGATTTCTCCAAGATCGCAGTGCCGCTCACCAGATTGACCCGGAAGGGTGTTGCATTCTCATGGGGGCCCGAGCAGCAGACCTCCTTTGAGACACTTCGCCAGAGGTTGTGCGAAGCCCCAGTATTAGCTCTCCCGGAAGGAATGGAAGATTTTGTAGTATATTGTGACGCATCAATTTCGGGACTGGGTGCAGTGTTGATGCAGAGGGGTCATGTGATAGCTTATGCGTCGAGGCAGCTGAAGCCTCATGAGGTGAGATATCCCACGCATGATTTAGAGTTGGGGGCAGTAGTGTTCGCTCTCAAGATTTGGCGTCACTACCTGTATGGGGTTCGATGTACGATATACACGGACCATAAAAGCTTGAAATATTTGATGGATCAGCCCAATCTAAATATTCGTCAGAGGAGGTGGTTGGATGTAGTCAAGGATTATGATTGTGAGATCCTGTACCACCCGGGCAAGGCTAATGTGGTAGCCGATGCATTGAGCCGCAGGGCGGAGAGCACTCCATTGCGAGATGTATGCTTGAGACTGACTGTGATGACTCCAGTATTGGATGCTATTCGTGGGGCACAGGCCGAGGCTGTACGACCAGAGATACAGAAGAAAGAGCGGGTCGTTGGGTTAATTTCAGAGTTCGTTAAGGATGGACGAGGGCTTCTGACGTTTCAGGGTCGGGTCTGGTTACCGTTCGTGGGCGGTACGCGTATTACTTTGATGGAAGAGGCTCATAGATCGAAATTCTCGATCCATCCCGGTGCTACGAAGATGTATTTGGATTTGAGGAAAGAGTATTGGTGGCCTTGTATGAAGAGGGACGTTGCATGGTTCGTTGAGAGGTGCTTGACCTGCCGTAGGGTTAAGGCCGAGCACCAGAGACCGCATGGCAAGTTACAGCCATTGGAGATCCCCGAGTGGAAGTGGGAACAGGTCACTATGGATTTCATCACCAAATTGCCGAAGACTGCCAGGGGAGTTGATGCAATTTGGGTGATTGTGGATAGGTTGACGAAGAGTGCACACTTCCTTGCCATCAGCGAGAGTTCTTCAGCGGAGAGGTTGGCGGAGGTATATGTGAGAGAAGTGGTATCTCGGCATGGAGTGTCGATCTCGATTGTTTCCGACCGTGATGTGCGCTTCACTTCCAGGTTCTGGAAGAAATTTCATGAGGAGCTGGGTACTAAATTGCATTTTAGTACCGCATACCATCCCCAGACAGACGGTCAGAGCGAGCGGACGATTCAGACGCTGGAGGACATGCTTCGAGCATGTGTGTTAGACTTCGGGGGTAGCTGGGATACATACTTGCCCTTAGCAGAGTTTTCCTACAACAACAGCCATCATTCGAGCATTGGTATGCCGCCTTTTGAGCTGTTGTATGGTAGGAGGTGTCAGACCCCCATTTGCTGGGGAGAGGTGGGACAGAGAGTGATGGGCAGCACAGAGATCGTGCTTCAGACGACAGAGCAGATTCAGCAAGTTAGACAAAGGTTATTGACCGCCCAGAGCCGACAGAAGAGTTATGCAGACAGGCGCCGATCCGAGCTTGAGTTTCAAGTCGGCGACTTCGTTCTCCTGAAGGTCTCTCCTTGGAAAGGAGTGATTCGATTCAGGAAGAGGGGCAAGTTGGGGCCCCGATATATTGGGCCATTTCGTGTGATTGCAAGGATAGGCCGGGTAGCCTATCGGCTGGAATTGCCAGCGGAGTTGGGACAGATCCACGACACCTTCCATGTGTCGCAACTGAGGAAGTGCATAGCCGATGAGTCGGCAGTGGTTCCATTAGAGGACATTCAGGTGGATGCGAGCCTGAATTATGCCGAGAGACCAGTGGCCATCAGGGATCGGAAGATCAAGGTTCTGAGGAACAAGGAGGTACCTCTGGTGTTGGTTCAGTGGCAACACCGTAAGGAATCAGAAATGACTTGGGAGCCGGAACGTGAGATGCGGGAGCAGCATCCGGAACTATTTTCAGAGTGAGACTTCGAGGGCGAAGTCTAATCCAAGAGGGGGAGAGTTGTAACAGCCCGGAATCTCAGGTATTATTAAATTATGTTTTTGGGGTAATTTAAGAGGGGACTCGGCGAGTTGGAGCCTAGACTCGCCGAGTAGGATCGCAGACTTGGTTGCGGGTTCGCGACTGGACTCGACGAGTCCAGATATGGACTCGGCGAGTCTACGCTGTTTAGCGAAAACCCTAATCGTTCAGGTTGGGACGTATAAAGGAGACTTATTGGCCGTCATTATTCATTTTAGCCTTCTGAGAAGAACCCTAAATCGATTGTGTGCATCTGGAGCAAGGATCATAGGCCATTGTTGATTATAGAAGAGTGGTTGTGCAAGGAAGAGAAGAGATTGGCTAAAGGAGCAGCAAGGGGGTCACATTCTGAGGATTGGGGACACAGAGAATACATCATCCAGGTAAGAATTCGTGTATGCTCTGCTATATTGATGTATTTATGGATTTAGGGTTTATGGAACCCTTGTGTGATTAGATTGACTGTTACCCTAGTCCCCTAAACGAGTGTAACCCTGTATTGAGACCTTTGGAGGTCCAGAATGTCCCATGTCTATGCATTTCGGGAATTGATGAAGGTTTTGGATTGGAATCCTTATGCCTTAGGTCAAAATGTAAATTATGAATCATATGGTGTATCATGAGCACTGAAATGAGGACTTCACGTGATGGATCATCCTAGGAAGGCCAGACCTAGGAATGGTCGAAGCAGTTCTGACCTTAGGATGCAGTTTGAGCGGTTGCATGGCATGGACTCGCCGAGTTCGATGAGCAGACTCGGCGAGTAGCTTGAAGATTAACTGGGACTCGCCGAGTTGTTCTTCAGACTCGGCGAGTTGAGTCGGGGTGGCCCCACGATTCTTCCAGGAGTAACTCGTCGGGTCAAGGAGGATACTCGACGAGTAGATAGGGAATCTCAGAGAGTTGGAGGACGTCTAGACTCGCCGAGTCGCCATGGCACTCGCCGAGTCTGGTCGAGTTGACCGTTGACCGTTGACCGTTGACCGTTGACCAGAGCTGACCTAAGTCTGACTTCTTAGGGATAGTCACGCTTAGAAGATATAAGTGTTAATGAGAGATATGTGATGTTATAGGGAGGTTGTAGCTCGTCGGATTGTGCACGAGTGATTTCAGGGTTTGCTAGCTTTCAGCATTCACGAGGTGAGTCTTCTCACTATACTGGACCCGGAAGGGTTGACTGTGTGACCGGAAGGTCAGATATGATATGTGATATGTATGCTATATGTGGTAAGCTGTTTGTTATATGTGCTATGTATGTTATGGGCCGGAAGGCGATTATGTTATGGGCCGGAAGGCGTTGTGTTGATGACCGGAAGGTCAGGGCCTGGAAAGGCGTATGTGCGTAAGTTGTATATTGGGGAACTCACTAAGCATTTATGCTTACAGATGTTATGTATGTGTTTCAGGTACTAGCGAGGACCGTGGGAAGGCGCCGGCATGATCGATACACACTGAAGGATGTTATTATGATCTTGGGATTTAGACAGTTTGTATTTGTCATGACACTTAAATTATTTATGCCTTGTTTTGAATGCAAATACTTTATTTCTAAAATGAAAAATTTGTTTGAAAATTTGCGTTGTTACAATGCACAGCATAAATCCCATAGAATTAATGCAGTACAACACATCACGAACATAAAACATACAAATACTCTGATCACATAACCCGGTTACCTACTCAAACTTGATCCCGGCCTGCTTCCAGGCCTCCACAATCAAATGCCCTAGGTCTGTATCCCGCCTCGCATTCCCGACACTCGCTCCTATCAGCCTATACTCTGGGCTGACAGTACACTGCTGTATCCCATCAGCTAAGCACCCTCAAATACTCATCGGTCTCCGGGAGAATTCTCCGATTCTCCCCCACTTAAAGCACTGACTAACAACCACCGGTCGCCATTAACGACCTTCCAGAACAACCCCGCACAAAGAGAACACTTACACACTGACTGCTTCCCACAAGCGTAAGCAACCCTCAGCAAAACACATCTCCTCACTGATCAATCCGCTCAAAAAGAATCCGATCTCCAATTATCCCTTCCACGAATGTAGATGCTACCCGACATTCAACCCGATGCCGGATCTCCACTAATAACCCTCACGAACGATAACCAACGATAGCACAAAACACCAAACTATGATCATACCAAACTCTCAGAGAACAACGGATACCAAAACAAAAACCCAAAACACAAATCCATAACCAAAAACTCCAACCCGCAAAACGACGAATACCGCATCGAAATCCACACAAGGATACCAGCACAACAATACACCGCAATAATCGCAAGATAACAAGACATTAAGAAAGAAACATACCCGCAGCTGCATCTGGCACTGCTCTGACCTTCTCTGCCGCAAGCTGATAAGCGCGACCCTGAGCCCCTAGGGCTCCGCTCCACCCTGACCTCCACCTGAAATCCTCAAAGTGGCCGGTGCTGGAGCCTGCACCGGTCCTGCAGAAAACTGTGGACAGTTGACCCTCAAATGTCCAACCTGACGACAATGATAACAAATCCTCAAATCCCGAATCGGCACCGACGGCCGACAATCCCGCGCATAGTGCCCCTCCTTTCCGCACTTGCGGCATGCACCACCGGACCAACAAACTCCGGTGTGACCCCTCCCACACTTCCCACAAGTGTGGCTGCTCCGATCCCCCACTCTAACATCAATGGTCCTGGACCGTTTCGGCACCGGCTGCGACTGCATCGGAGCCTGCCTCAGCTCACGAAACTGCAACTCAACCTCTAACTCACGCCGCCTGGCGGCCTCCTGCAACTCCAACAAGGTCTCGCACCTCTACGCAGACACGAACTGCCTGATGTCCCTCTTGAGCATGCTCAGATATCGAGACATCTAAGCCTGCTCCGAAGCGAACTCTGGGCAAAACATCGCCCTCTCAGTGAACATCCTGGTGATCTCAGTCACCGACTCCGAATCCTGCTTCAACTCAAGGAACTCCTGATCCAATCTCTCCCTCTCAACCTGCGGAACATAATGAGTGACGAACATCTCTCGGAACTGATCCCATGATACCACAGCCCTCTGCGCCTCCGAATATAACCCCGTGGTCAATCTCCACCAATCCTTCGCCCCGTGGTCAATCTCCACCAATCCATAGAACCTATATATATATATATATATATATATATATATATATATATATATATATATATATATATATATATATACATATATATGGGCTAGGTTATAACGTGGATGGACAATTATTGTGTGGACGTGTGGACAGTGCTATTCTATGAAAATTACTAAGAGAATATATTGTTTAGTAATTTTACTTTGCTCAATCTTATACAATTATCGTCATTTTCATTCAATCTCATTAATTCTTATTCATTTTTGTTCCTACACATCGTTTTTCCCTTATTTTCATTCTTATAGAATACGACTTAATAAACATTCTGACAGAATTATAATAATAATAAAAAGTCTATAATAACCTTATAGATGATTTAATTACTGAGAATATGTGAGAATGACAATAATTATGTAAAATTGAACGTATTTATGTATTTAAACAACATATTTTCTTTGTCATTTTCATAGAATAGCACTGTCCACACGTCCGCACAATATATGTCAATCCATATTTGAACCTAGCTCTCTCTCTCTCTCTATCTCTCTCTCTCTCTCTCTCTATATATATATATATATATATATATATATATATATATATATATACATAATGGATTCTGTTAGCCCCTCATGCTTTTATTGAAGTTATTTCTAGGCCTGACAATTCTCGACACAACCCGCGACACCACACGAAATAAATGGGTGTGGGTTGAGTTTTTTAACCAGCCAACCTGTCAACCCGCAAACCCGCCAACTCATTTATTAAACAGGTCATATATAAGTTTCTCAAAAAAAATATACGGGTTGACCCGCTAACCCGTTTATAATTTTAAAAAAATATTATATATTTTTTAAATGTATTAAAACTTAAGTATTATACAGTTTATACACTAGGATATGATACAATTGACCATTTGACATGTGCAACACGTTTCTCGTTTGACGTTTGTATTAATGTTTTAGTTTGAACATGTTTCTATGAATTTTTTTAATTTTCATTTGGATGTTTAAGACTTAAGTGTCTAAAATTCGGATATGTTTTCATCAAGAATTTATTCGTGTGTAATTATCAATTTTATTTATGGAGTCTAACCTACGAACCCACAAACCGAAATCTGACCCACTAACCCGCCAACCTATGAACCCATATAAATAAGTAGGTTGACGGGTCATATATGGGTTTATGTTCCAAACCCGCCAACCCATGACCTGTACAGTTAAATTGGTCATGTTAGGGTTGGTGTATTTTGACCTGCTAACTTGCGACCCGCCAATCCGAACACAGACCTAGTTGTTTCGAATCTGGTTCACTCTGCATGAGACGAAAACCTTGCATAGGAGTAATTCTGACTCCGAGAATAGAATCTTATCCTCGCCGACTAAGCCCGGACTCTTTCGCATCACACTAATTCAGTATCAGCCGTTGGTTAAAGACGTGCATGGAGTCGAGCCCTTCTCACCTACGTGCTTTGGGGAGAGTTTGATCCGGACAAAACTAGTGGGTGTCACCTCCTCGAAGAAGCTCCCTCTCGCCTTGATTGATGAAAAAGAAATAGAATTGGAAAAGTCCAAAGAAGACTTTGACCCTATAAGCTAAACTTGGAATCTCGTACGAAACTGAGAATGTAACAATAGATCCCACAATCAAAATATATTACTTTTTTTTTGGGGGTTTTACAAGATATTTGTTTGGGTTTTTTTGAAACAGGAAAACAGCATACTGCATAAACTATCTCTCTTAGTGTTTCTATCATTTTGTCAATAGAGATGTTCAAAGTTCATAAATTGGTAAGAAATTCAATTTGTTCCATAAATCAGTGTTTTACCACCTGTCTAATAAATTATTTATCTCTCTCATAGTTACCACCATACGATGCCTCTCTGCCCTCTCTCTCTCTCTCTCTCTCTCTCTCTCTCTCTCTCAACCATATCTCTAACAGAAAAATCCTAAACTAACCTTTTTTTTTTATTTTTTTCCAGTTTTTTTACAGTGGAAAAAAGAGCAAGTGTTTGTTTCTACACCATTGCATCTTCTTCCCACCTCCTGATGTAACAAATCCTTGCTTTTTTTTTCCAGATCGAATACCATCTTTTGCTTCTTTATAAGTTGTTAATTGTTGCATTTCTTGATTTGTAGAAAACCTAATCAAATTTTTTGAGTTCTCTGAGGTTTACTTATTTGATTTTTTTATTTGTTTAGTTTATCATTGATTTTCTTGTATTTTGAAGGGTTTGAGGATGTATTCAAGATGAACTACAACCAACATCCAGTAAGGTATGTCTCATTAGCTATGCTTGTGTTATTTGTGTACCATAATCTTTTATTGATGTTCTATGGACAACTTCTGCGGATGTGGTCGCTTGACATTGCTGATACCTTGCGGTGAAGATTAATGGTAGTGTTGACAACTTATCTTTAATAGTTGCAACAAAACTTATTGACGTAGTTTAGATGAACTCTTTCATGGTTGATTCAAGGCCACAATGTTTGGTAAGTTACATTTATATGATTACTATTATGGTTTTCAATATTGGATTACAGTACAATTGGTTGGAATATTTTTTTTTGTTAAATGATGAAATTGATGGAGCTTTTGGTGATGACAAACGGGCAGTGTAAGTCATTTTGAATATAGCAATTAGTCTCTTCTGATATGTCTGTTTTAGTAACAGTTATATCACCAAGTTTGAATTTTAACCTTTATGCCCCTCATAATTTCTTCAATGTGACATTTTTTTTACAATATACTAATAACCAAGTCATTGTATTTTAGAACTTCACAAAATAATAACTCATTGTATTTTCAGTTTTTCTTTTCCTCTTTTTTTTAAAAATAGCATTGTGTTCAATTCTCATTTTATGATCATTAAAAAATTAATTGCCTATTTTACGCCTAAGTTTTAAGTTTAAACTCAATTATGAGCATAAAAAGGTTAATAATAATGAATTTGTATAAAACTTGAAGTTTATTACTTGATATTTTAGTTGACTTCGATTTAAATTTGTTCTAAACTCATTTTATTCACTTATGGTTATGACTGATCCAGAGAGGATTTACTACCTAATCTCTAAACTTTGGTGCTTAAATTGCTCAAAAGGATGATGTCAAGTAACGGGTCGAGGTAGGTCGAATGTGATTCTTGAGGTATAAAGAAACAAATACTTTAGTAATATATGTTTAAAACATATTGTACTCTTACGACTTATATAGATCAAATATTGGATACTATATTGTTGTCGAGTACTTGGAAAGGCATTTATCGCCAGCTAAATTCCAAACTACTATATCACTTTTGGCCATAGATTACTAAATATTATATTATATCTAAACTATAAACCTAAATGCCTCCAAATAATCAAATAAAAAATTCCGATTAAGGCTAAATGCAGGAAATAACGACATACTTTTGTTTGTTTTTGGTTTTATTTTTCCCTTTTATCGGATTGTGTGATTTGTGAGTTATTTTTCTTATACATGTTATGTAATTTGAAACATTTTTTCAAATGGTTTTTTCGATGAGATTACACTAAAACACATGTTATGTAATTTGAAGCATTTTTTCAAATGGTTTTTTTGATTAGATTACACTAAAACAGGTTTAATGCAAAATATAGCGAAATAGTTTTTTTTTTATCTCTATATTATAGCATTCTACTTTCTTCAAAACTTTTGTATATTGTTTTGATTTATTATCTCATGACGTAAGTATAAAATTCGTAAAACTTTTTATTTGAAAGGGTTGGTGTTTTTGTGTCTTCCCTCATTGCAAGAATGCAATGTTTTGTTATGCAAATGTTTGTTGACTATTGTTGTCAATCATAACATTTGTTGAACTTAGTGGTAATATATGTTTTACAAATTAAACACTAACATGCTAGAAGTATCTGATACATTATTTTCATTTCATTTATTCAAGTTCCAAAAAGTTGCAATAGATCTATGTATATCTTCACAAAGAAATTATATTTTGGTCTAAAACATTAAACCGTGTTGCAACAATCAATCATTTTTTAAAAACCATGTCAACTACCACTAACCCCTCGTATAGTCTTATATAACTTTTAAGCAAAAGTCGTTACCATGGAATTACAACAATTTAATAATTGGTCAACCGCTAAATAGAAACAGACTTTTCTAAATCATTAAGAAAACTATCGTTATTTGATTTTCAATGACTACTAACTAAATTAATATATTATAATCTAGAAAACTTATCAATTAATTAATTCAATCCTCTAAGACTAAGAGATAATAAATAATCAAAAATTTAATATATATTTATGAAACATCAAACATATGATTTCCATCAATGAAAATAGCTTTTTTAGAACTAAACAAATTACAAATTGAAATGTTTTTAAAGAGCATGGTTAGTTAAAAATATCAACACTAATTTTACTAAAAGGAATTAGAGGTTACTACATAAAAAACATATTTAATGTTATTTTTGCAATTTTGGTTTACTAAATGTAGCTAGAAACATAATTTTAATGCTACTTCACGTGACAATATGAAAATATTAGTGAATCCTAGAAAAAAAAAGTTCAACGATGATAAAGTTTATACCTCAAATTTGGTGTATAAAGAAGTGTTTGTGTGATTAATTATGGACAGTTAACAATTGGTAATGATATATACATTATGATAATGACATTTGTTTTCAAGGATTTAATCAATATTTTTGTTTTCAATACAAATAAGCATGTGTTAAACATATGATAAGTTTGCATAGATAGGTTTCTAATGTTTTTATTTCCGGTAAATTTGATGTTGTTTACAAGTAAACATAAAGAGTGACATCTTATTCTATTTCCAAGTCTTGTCAAAGTGACTTTGAGTTTTGAGAGAAGAAAAATAATCAAGGTAGACTTTTTTATTTATCATTTACAAAAGAAATTCTTTTTATTAGAAAAAGATTTAAATTAAATATTCAAAATCACCAAATTAAGGTAATAAACTTTAAATATTCTTAATCTTTTTTAGAATTAACTCATATGTTTTTTTATTCTTAAATATGTAGAATTTATTGTTAAGTAGATATTTAATTTTAACTATAGACAATAATCTGAAAACACTTTAGACGTTATGTCAAAAACCATTTGATAAGGAGATTTTTAATTTTAACTATGGACAATTATCTTACAACATTTAAAGACATTATCCCAAAAACCCATTGATAAGGAGATTTTTATTTCAACTATGGACAATAATCTCACAATACTTGACAAGTTTTGCCAAAGACCATTTGATAAATATCATTTATCTAAGCTTATGAATTATCATAACGTTTATTTAATGTAACCAACTTTAAAAAATTACCACTTGAATCTCACTTGACACTTATTATCAAAACCTCTCTTGAACAAATTGAGTTATTATGTTTAGCAGAACTCATAAAACATCATATTTTATGTAACGTCCCAAAATTTAAGACCAAAATTTTTATTTTAATAATAATAAAACCATCATCCAAAATGTGTTTATGAAACCATAAAAGAAAATCGGAGTATGTCAATAATCATCCAAGTACATCAAAAAAAACATCTTGATGGTTGTAGATCAACCATGCATGGGTTAATGCTCTTTTGGTGTAAGTAGAATGCTAAATCTAGGGTTTGAGTCTCTCTGGGCCATGCAAAGGCATCAAGTTGGTAAATTTATCGCTTAAGACATTCCCCAAGATCTGGATCTGCAAAATGGACGTTTGGACTTAAAGCATTAAGTGCTTAATGAAGTTTTGGCAAGCAACTGCATATACTGGGCGTACACCAGCGTACGCTGAGAGTATGCAATTGAGGCCTCATAAGTCCTTGGTCACGGAGTTGTGCGTTGGGCGTACCCAGGTAGTACACTAAGCGTATTCATCACGGGGCCATTTTGGGCTTTTGGTTTTGGTCCACTTTTGGACTCTTGTTGGGCCAAAATTTTTATTGAGTTGGGCCATTGTTAGGCATTAGGCCTTTATGGATTTGGGCCATTTTTGGGCTTCGGGGGTTTTTAGGTTTGGGTCACGGTTAATTGGGCTAATTAAGGGGAAGGGTAAAATGGTCTTTTACCCTAGTAGTCAGGGTTAGTAAATTAAAGTCTCAACTATGGTTTATGACCTAATTATTAATTAAGGTTGTATTTGATTGGTTAGCGCGATGATTCTCTAGTTCAATAGCTTGAGCATATATTTGTTTAGTAGCGGATCGAGGTGAGTTTGCTCACTATACAATAGGACACTAGGGATTATATGTGCTTGTAGTCTTTATGGCTTCGGTTGTATGAATGTATGCTTGTGTTCCTGTTTGTTATATGTATGTGGGGGTGAAATAGACCCGTACGGTTGAAAAATACCGATTGAGTTGAAATAGACTCGGGGGGGGGGGGGTGAAATAGACCTGGTACAACCTTGTCCTCACATATGAGTTGAAATAGACTCGAAGGTGAAACAAACCTAGCGGTGAAGTAGACCCGGTATATCCTTGAGCTGACATATATGTATGGGATGCAGTATTTTGAGGAACTCACTAAGCTTTGTGCTTACAGTTTTCAGTTTATGTTACAAGTACTTCCGATTCGAAGGGGAAGAGCTCGGGATGATCACAATGCACACACCATGATTTTCCGTTCTACTTGACTCTAATGTATTTTTGGATGATTGTTGATATACTCTGATTTCCTTTATGGTTTCTATAAACAATGTTTAGTTGATGGTTTTATTATTACAAAAACAATTTTTTTTCTAATTTTTGGGACGTTACAAAGATCATTGGTGGGTTATAAACTTTTTTTTACGTTGTTCAAAATATTAAAGTCTTTCATTGCTAAATCTTGTGTTTTTGAAACTATTTTTGAATAAAAACCCAACAGAAATTTCGGCAAGCTCTGAACCTTCTTCATGGGTTTGGTTTAACAGAGTCAATAAAATTCATCTTCCCACATGATCACCATAATAGCACCTGCTTCTGAGACGATGCATCGCAACTTGATTTGATGCTTAGCTTCCTACATAAGATTAATATGACATCACTTGCTCTTCTCTCTCTTTCGAATTTTGTCTGGTCCGATTTTAGGGCCTGAGTGAGACTCCTCATGCGTATAGCCTTTATATTGGTAACTCATAAGTGAGTGTAACATCCATAATCTAGAAGGTCAATTATGGAAATAAATTCCATTTTTAGGGGCCAACTTGTCGAGTTTATGGCATAAACTCGACGTGTTGGAAGCTTTTGGGCGTGTGTTTTTAAGGACCAACTTGTTGAGCTGGTGTAGAGAACTCGATGAGTTGGGCGTTGTTTGAGAAAACCCTAATTTTAGGGGTTTTCATCCTATTTAAAGACCTTGACTCCCTTAGCTGGCCTCTTACCATCCTCATTGTCCAGAAAACCTTAATTTTGTGTATTATCCTTCAAGGTTGAGTGTGTGAGCTTGTGGTGAGCTTGGAGAGTTGGTTTTTGGTGTTGATTGGAAGGAGTTTGAAGGATGAAGGTGCTTAGTTTGGAAGGAAAGATTTGGATCCAGAAACTCTCCATTTGTTGCGGTCCTTTTGAGGTATAAAGTCGAAACCTTGTGTTGTTATCTTCTAGATCTCTTTGTGGGATGCTTTAGCTTGATTTTTGAGTGTGTGGTTGGGTTGTCCAAAGGTTAAGGGTTTCAAGGGTTAGTATGTTAGATCTGACCCTTTTATGACCTCTCTTGGCATAAAGTTGCAAGCTTTGCTAAGTCCTAAGTCCCATCCATGCATTAAGTCCTTTATTTTGCCATTTTGGGCTCTAGGGTTCATTTCTTGCATGCATGGACGTAAATTTGGAAACTTCACGTTATAATCCAGCCTTAGGATGCCAGATCTGTGTTTTGGGACTATGTTTTGAGAGTTTAAGGGCTTAATGGGTTAAGCCTCACTTTATTAAATCAAGGATTCGGGTTTAGGTTCATTGTAGTGGTTTTTAAGGGTAAAGTTGGAAGCCTTACCTTTCTAGTCATCATTTGGGAAGAGATCTGAGAATGGAAGCATCTAGATTTGATGGAAACTGCTTAATGCATTAAGCTGTTTGATTCCTGGCCAACTTGGCTTAATGCATTAAGGGAATTATGGTCTTAGTATAAGGCCCGTATGGGGTTAGGGCCAATTTGGAAAATTGGGCCATTTAATGGGCCATCGGGATACAAAGTGTTTGGACTAGAAAGAATGGTTGGGCCTTAAAGCAGGTCCATGTAAGGAATTTGGGCCTAATTTGTAAAATTGGGTCATTGGTTGATTAGTGGGCCTTTGTGTGACAACCGTCAACTTCCAGTCAAGTCAAAGTCAACTAAAGTCAACAAGTCAAACCGGTCGACTCAATTAACCCTTGTGTACTAGGGCTTACGTTAGTTGAGTACTATACAACTCGTTATTCCAATGAGAAATCATCAATTGAAAAGTTTGTATATCTAGATTTCCTTAACCTAAAACTGTGGTAAGTAATGAACCAAACTGATAAAACAATGGTGCATACTCATCGAGAGTCTGTAAGATCCTTAAACATGGCTTAACGGGGCTTACGGACCTTGCTTTGCGGAGCCAAGCACTCAAAAAGGTCACAAAAGAAGCCTCTTCCAATCTCTTTCACTCTATCTCTCTCTAATTAAAACCTCTCCCAAATCTCTCCAAGTATGTGAAATCTCTCTCGAAAGTCCCTTTAACTTTTTATAATCATTTCGGGCATCCCGACACTTAACTTGGTGAAAAATGGCGCAAAACGAGAAGAATTCTTGAAAAATAGCCTTAAAGAACCGAAACCTTCCTTTAAGGGCCGAAGCCTCTCGGACCGAAACTAGGAAGAACCGAAGCTGCTATAAGGACCGAAACTTCCGAACCGAAACCCTTAGGACCGAACCCGAAGTCTCGCATAGACCGAACCCGAAGGTCCTCTCAGACCCGAACCTCGCACGGACCTTCGCTTCTTACCCTTTCGCTCCATTTCGCTTCTAGTCCTTTTGGCCCATTTCGCCTTCGATCCATGACCAGAAGGGACTGAACCTTGGCCCAATACCGAGTGGTCTCGCAGGAAGCCCAAAATCACCCGGTTTTCGACTACGACTTCGTTTTAGGCCCGTTTTTCATCATTTTAACGTGGGATTTTCACCAAAAACTTTATTTTAACATATAAGTACCCATATTTATTAATTAATCACGTTTTTGTGAATAAATCTTATCCAAGAAGAGTGGGTAAAATACAAGGGGGTGGAGTGTTGACTTTTCTTTGATTTATGACACAAGCAACCACCCATGCCCACTCCATGACCAACCACACTCCTTTTACCATACCTAAGTCATGTCAATGTACTTTTCCATCATTTTCCAGCTTTCCCCACGTCTTAAGGACTGGAAAACACACCCTCTCTCCTCACTTCACTCATTTTCTCTCATTTCCACCAAAAGATCAAACACTTTTCTCTCAACTCTTCTCTCTCAATTTCGAGATTTCCAAGGCATTTTCCAAGGCTTTTCTTCTACTTTTGGTACGTATCTTCATCATCCTTATGATTATTACACTTCTTTCTACTCCAATCATGGATTGCTTACACAAATTCCATCACTTTGGTGTTAGATTCTCAAATCTTCAAGGCAACCTTCTAAGTGTTCTTGAGTTGAACACTTCTCTTCTTCGGCATTCATCCACCTGAAATCACATAAGGTGAGTTCATACCCCTATATTTTCATGTTTTCTTAAGTTTTAGGGGGGGGGGGGGATACAAGTTAAAACACCAAGAACACAACTAAAATTTTCCAACAGCTTTCATCAGGAAAGTTTAACTCCATTCACGGACTGTTTTGGTCAACTTAAACATTTTAGTTTTCAAAATTGTAAAGATGAAAATAGTTCAGGTTTATACCTTTAAAATGACTACTTGCACATCTCCATACGATTTTTCCACAATTTATGCTGATTTTTACAAAACTGCCTATCATTTCAAGAAAACATCCGGACCAGTCTGTGATTATGAACTGTTTCACCCAAGTTGGAGGTTACTAAAAATCATGAGAAAATTTATGAACAAACTAGACTCATTTTCCAAACTCTCAGAATTTATGGATTCAGTTTTCGATTTCGTATGATTTTTCTATGAATTTTCTAAAAACATAAAAGAAATGGTAATACTAGAAAAATGTTTTCAATTTCATTTACGCCTTGTAACTTGTTGAGCAAGGTGCGTACCTTCATGTGATGATATGCTATTACCATATATGTCATTTTGTCTTGTTATATAGACATACATCAGTTAACAAATGGATTTTTTCTATATTAAGCATGGTAAATGTTAAATTGTTATAAACAAATTTACATCCATTACATACAAACATTTGGTAAGCTATGACAAATATAGTTTATGAATACTACAACTACCCTTATTTTGATAAACAATAATAGGTATAGTTTATGATTCATTTACATAATAAACACATTACTAAAGGTATTACATATACAAAAGGGGTTATTACCACTACGAATAACTATGATAAACTATAATAAGTATAGTTAAGTCTATTACACCCCCCACAAGTAAGCACGCTAATTATAATCGGTATAATTAGGTTGCATATACATTACAAACAATATGATAAACTATAATAGGTATAGTTTATGTTTCATCTACACTACAAACTTATTACAAGAAGGGATTTCACCATCACCACCACTTTTGATAAGCTATAATATGCATAGTTCATGTTCACTACCACCATCGCTATTTGATGAACTGTGATATGTATAGTTTATGTTCACCATAACCACCACTTTTGATAAGCTATAATATGCATAGTTCATGTTCACTACCACTATCGCTATTTGATGAACTGTGATATGTATAGTTTATGTTCACCATCACCATCACATTTGATAAACTATAATATGTATAGTTCATGTTCACTACCACTATCTCTATTTGATGAACTGTGATATGTACAGTTTATGTTCACCATCACCATCACATTTGATAAACTATAATATGCATAGTTCATGTTCACTACCACTATCGCTATTTGATGAACTGTGATATGTATAGTTTATGTTCACCATCACCATCACATTTGATAAACTATAATATGCATAGTTCATGTTCACTACCACTATCACTATTCGATGAACTATGCTATGTATAGTTTATGTTCACAACCACTACTACTATTTCATACACTACACTAGGATTTGGTTTCGGTCTTTGGTTTTAAGACTACATTCTATCTAGAATTGTTAGTTTTCAGCTATAATTTCTAAGTGTATATGCTAGAGTTATATAGAATTTAGTCGTGATCGACTTAGAATTGGTGGGTCCGCTTTATTTCCTGTTCCTTGTTTGGTTGTGGGCCTAGGGCAGACCCATTACATTCGACGATTTATTTAACTTTAATTTTATATAACTTATATACACTTGGAGATTATGGAAGGAAATTATTAGGAATTCTAGGATGCACAATTTCATAACACGGAAACTTACAATTCACTTTTCAAGGAAAATATTGGATTTTCTGGAATCCCTTTACTGCTTTTACAAGGAAAATAGTTTATTTCTCAATTAAAATTCTTATGAACTCACCAACCTTTGTGTTGACACTTTTTCAAACAACTTGTATTCTCAGGAAATCACTAAACAGGTAATCAACTACTTTCGAGGACGGGACGCTAAGGCGTTAAATTCAAAACTTATTTTGTCATCATGATGTAATTGATTTTGAAACATGTAAACTTACTCTATGATGTAACTCTTTCAATTATATTGATGATGGTTGTGTCTGCTTTCTTCACTATTATACTCGTTGTTATGATACTATACATGAAGTCATCCACCCCCGAACGTTTCCGCCGTTCTGGTTTGGGGGTGTGACAGATTGGTATCAGAACATTGTTTATAGTGAACTAAGTATATCGAACCATATAAGATATACAAACTATAAATACATTGGGACTGAAAGTCTCTGATTTAACATTTTCTAAATAACTTATACTTTTAGAAACAAATAGTTTCTCGTTAAAAAGTATGTGCACATGCATACACACTAGGGTCAGTATCATGGTGGGATGGGACAAAAGTGGTGATTGTTGAATAATACGAGTAGGCTTGGGGATGTATAGTCAGGTCTGGGAATGACATAGCCTGATCAACTATGTCTCACCCAGAAGTGATTAGCATATGCCTAGGAATGGTCATGGTGTTGCAACAAGTCTAAAAACTTACCAACTCTATCTACAAAGAAACATCGAGAACATAAGACAAACATTTAAAATACTATAGGAGTATTTTGTGGAACTATAACTAACTTATGTGAAAACTAAAGACCCCTATTAGTAGGTCTAAAATGACTAAGTGCACACGCTAAGGTTATACATAATCAAAGATATTATAGACTCAGAATCTATGAATATTGCTCTACTTCTTGTTCCTTGTTTGGTTGTGGATTTAGAGTAGAATCATTTATTCAGAGGTCTATTTTATCTCAGATTATGTATAACTGGTATGCACTATGTGATTATAGAAGTGACTAATAAGGATCACCCCTATAAGTAATTGTAGGATTAGATGTCTAATAACCATCTCATCTACCCCTATTCTCACACTAACAACATGGCAAGAGCTCAACTACCAGGAGGAAGACCCCCTATTTACCTAACCAGGAAAATGGTGATTAGAACGGAGAAAATCCCGAAAAGGATCCTGAAGAAATAACGGAGGAAGACCCCGAAGACAATTAGAAGAGGAACGAGAGGAAGAGAAACCAAAGTAAAACAAAGAAAAGAATAAATAGGAGAAGATTCTGACAAGGAGTCGAGGTCTACAATACACCCTCCAGACTCTACATCTCGACGAGACTTCCATGGTCCGACACCTCGATAAGTCGTAGATTTAAAGAAATGGAGTCTGAGACAAGGTCAATCACCCTCCCTACAGTATGGAAAGAGGTTTCTACAACCTCAATAGAGGAGGATCAGTAGACAAGGCCCTCTTTGTCATAGTATACTGCTTACCGAAGGATACAAACACGAGCACCAGACAACCGAATCAGAAAGGTTAGCGCTATCACCGAGATCACCGCAATGCACCTTTGTCACCTGGATAAAGGACATGACAAGCCAGGAACCACATCAAGGGCTGGAAAACACACCCTCTCTCCTCACTTCACTCATTTTCTCTCATTTCCACCAAAAGATCAAACACTTTTCTATCAAGTCTTCTCTCTCAATTTCGAGATTTCCAAGGCTTTTATTCTACTTTTGGTAAGTATCTTCATCATCCTTAATGATTATTACACTTCCTTCTACTTTAATCATGGATTGCTTACACATATTCCATCACTTTGGTGTTAGATTCTCGAATCTTCAAGGCAACCTTCTAAGTGTTCTTGAGTTGAACACTTCTCTTCTTCGACATTCGTCCACCTAAAATCACATAAGGTGAGTTCATACCCCTATATTTTCATGTTTTCTTAAGTTTTAAGGGGGGGGGGGGGGATACAAGTTAAAACACCAAGAACACAACTAAACTTTTCCAACGGCTTTCAATTATATTGATGATGGTTGTGTCTGCTTTCTTCACTATTATACTAGTTGTTATGATACTATACATGAAGTCATACTAACTTAATCAAATTCAGCAATAAGTAGAGGAAAGAAGTTATCAAAAGTACTTGAGGTTCTTTAATAAGCTAAATCAATAAATAACTAAATCACTGAATCCAAACCATAAAATCAACTAACAATATTCATTCATCCTAAGCTAAACGAAAGTCATGAGTGTTTAGCTCATGATTTCAGCAAATAAAATCACAAATACTAAATTCAAGGTGTTAGACATGGCTAAATGACCCATTATGTGTTATGTGGTATGATATTTGTTCTGTTATATGTGGTATGCTAGTTGTCTCTGTGATACTTGCATTGAAGACCTTGGGGGGGGGGGGTGCCCGAGGCAATTAGATATCAGACCATGAGGGGTGCCCATGGCATTCCAGGCAAAGACCATGGGGGAGCCCATGCCATTTCAAATAAAGACCATGCAGGGTAGCCTATGTCAATTACATGTATGTTGCATGATATTATGTGGTTGTATGTTATATGGTATTTAAGGTAACTCACTAAGATTTATGCTTACTGTTTTCAGTTTATGTTTCAGGTACTCCAGTTTTCAAATGAAAGAGCTCGGGACGATTGTAGGGCACACATCACATGTTTCCGCATTTTGTGAATTACTTTGATTTGATGATGTTTTTGCTAACTCTTGGTTACCTTGGTTTCACGAGAAAGAAATGTATTAATGATTTATTAATCAAAATTTTTTTTCTAGTCATGATTTTTAGGGCGTTACAGTGAGTCACTACCCACCTCAAAATATCATGTCTACATCGACAAGGGTAACCAGCTAAATGAGGGTTTTCGGGCGAAATGGGTTAAAGTGCTTGATTTATCTGGTTTATTGGGATTTTTTATTCAAATTTCTTTTAGGATTTTGTCAAAAGAAATTCGCAAAATAATATGACTTTTTCTGAATATTTTCCATTATAAATTTTACTATAAACATATGTTTTACATTATTTTTATATAATAATATATATCGGGCCTAGGTCCAGGGTCGGAGACTATGGATATCACTATCCCCTTTTTTTTATTTAAGGATTCCCCATTCTTGTTACCATCTCCGGTCAACTTGGGTATTTCCCGGTCAAACAAAATGCAGGTTTTGGGTTCCCATCGGGTATAATATTTTTTTCATCCCTCACATAGAGTGTTTGTGTTGTGTGGGTGTTTTAGGATTTGTTGAGAGAGGTAGTTGAGAGTTGATCCATAAAGATTTATTGGGTGTGTGTGTTTCTAGGTTAAAATAAAAGGTTATAGTTAGTATTTAATCTAAATGAAGTAGCAAAGACATGCATGTGTCCTAATACAAGAAGCAACACTACATTTGTAACACCCAAAATTCAGAAGGTTAATTAAGGAAAGAAAATCTTCAATTAAGAGGCCAACTCGTCGAGTTCAAGGGTGAGAACTCAACGTTTTGGAATATTTGGGCACGCGGGAATTTAAAGACCAACTTGACGAGTTGGGGAGGACCAACTCGGCGAGTTGGACAGGGTTTGGGAAAACCCTAGATCCAGGATTTTGCACCCTATTTAAACACCTTATGCTTTAGGGTTTGGCCTTATTTCCAGCCTCCACTGTCCGAACCCTAGATCTCGAAACCCTAATGCTATTGTGAATGATTGTGAGCCATTTTGAGTGTTCTTGTGGGTGTTTGAAGCTCTTAGAAGGAAGGAAAGTTTGAAGGAACAAGGAAGAGTTGCTAGATCCAGAAACCTCACTCAATTTTCGTCACTTTCTGGTAATCAAGTCTCAAACTTTCCTAATAGTTCATTAGATCTCCTTCTTAGCACCTTTTGCTTGTTTTTGGTCCAAATGATATGGTCCTTGAGAGTTGGACATCCCAAACGGAAAGCACTTAAGATCTCGAGTCTTTAAGGACTTTCATAGCATAAAGGTGCCAAGTTTATGACTATGGAAGTCCCATGCAACCTTTAAGCCATCATTTTGGCCTTTTGAGCTTCGAATGGCCATGCATGTAGAGAAAGATGGGAACTTTACGTAATATTTTGGTTCTTATGGTCCAGATCTATGACCTCATGGCCTACCTTGTAGTTTTGGTGGTTTTGGATTAAGACCTTGGCCCTTTTTGGGTTAGGGTTTGAGCTTATTCTCTTTTAGAAGGGATTAATGGGTAAAGTTGGAAACTTTACCCTTCTAAAATGTACTTCCAGTCTAGATCTAGAGTATTGGGTTCAGATCTGAAGAATAAAGGCTTAATGCATTAAGGAGTAAACAGACTGAAGAACTCGACGAGTTCACAAAGGAACTCGACGAGTTGATGTGAGTATGACCCGATCCTGTTAAAAAGGAAAGAACTCGAGGAGTTGATTCAGAGTATCATGATTCTGTGGTTTATGGGAACTCGTCGAGTTGAAGGAATAACTCGACGAGTTGAGTCAACTCGGAGCGTTGACTTTGACTTTGAATTTGATGTTGACTTTGACCTTGACTTGACTTTGACCTTGACTTGACTTCGACCAAGGTTAACCTTGTAGGGTTATGAAGTGCGGAATGGGTTCTAAAGGAGTAGTTCCATGTAAGGGTTTAAGTCAAATTTGGAGAATTGGGCCATTAATGGGCTCTTATGGGTTTTATAGTTTGGGCCTCGATAGGTCGGGGTGAAACGATCATTTCACTCCAAGGATTATAGATCATGGTTGGGACCTAGTTGCTAATTGGGTGATATTTTGGTATTGATAGCTCAGGGAGTTGTCAGGGCAGCAACTAAGGATCTTTGCAGTGAGCTTCACCATTCGAGGTGAGTCTTCTCACTATTTGTATGGATCGAAGAAACCAATGTTGGCCCATTTGGTTTATGTATAGTAGGAAGACCCGGGGGTTAGCCCTATGCATTATGAATGAAAGACCAGGAGGTGGCTCCTGGTACACTATAAGCTAGATAGCTAAGTAGAGTAGTATGTATGTTAGTTGTCTTTGTGATGCTTGCATGGAAGACCAGGAGGTGGCTCTTGGCACTTATCTGTAAGACCTAGGGGTGGCCCCCGGCTTGGCAAGATAGACCACGTGGCGGCCCATGGCATAATAGCAAGACTATGTATCGATACATAACATCTTTATTGATTATGATATATGAATGATATGTATGACTCATAGTTATGTATGACAGTATGTGATTTATGTGCTTATACGCTAGACAATATCCAGTTGAAAGAGACCGAAGGGGTAGGCCAGCACCCAGATATGATAGGCAGTATGTTGATATGTATGGTATGTGGTATTTGGGGAACTCACAAAGCTTCGTGCTTACGGTTTTCAGTTTTGGTTTTAGGTACCTCTAGTTTTCAAATAAAGGAGCTTGGGACGATCGCATCGCATACACCTATGTTTTCTACAATATGCGATTTATGGTAATGAACTCTCATAAATGTTTTATTTGAAATGCTTTTCAATGTGTGAACCAATTTACAAACGTGTTTTAGTTATACTTGTAACAACCCGATATTTCGAGTCAATATAATGTAACACCAGCAAAAATTAGGTCAAAAATAAAGTTGTATAGTAAGCATAATTGGGATGTACTAAGTGGTAGATATCAAAACAAGGTTTCCAAAAATATAAGGAACACTAAAATCCGAGTTATAACGAAGAAGTTATGACCAATCGAAGATCCGCAACAAAACCGGTAAAACACTGTTAAGCCTAAAACGCGAAGTTTTAATAAAATACTTTTTAACCTTAGTATCTAAATGAAAGTCGTAGATATCACTAAACCGTAAACAAACAAAAAAAGAACATCCAAATCTGATTTCGTAAGAGGAAGTTATGATTTTTCGAAGTTTCGGAAATAACAGTAGACAACTAAAAACTCGAAATAGAGATCGAGCGACTTTTAGCCAACGCAACCTAACCGAGAATCGAAGATCTCGTCAACGGTAATACAACGGTAAAAAGACTGACAAAAAAGGCATCGGATGAAAAAGTTATGGATTTTTAACGGACTTTTCCAGCCCCGACCTATTAAAAACATATTATTAAAAATAAAGTCAAAATTAGCCGATGGAGTCTAAACGAGAGTTGTAGAGCATTTACTCACCTACGCGTGGATATAAATAACGTCGAAATCAGAGCTCGTACGCGAAAGTTACGGATTTTACAAGTTCGAGGCACAAAATCCAAGGATGGTCCAAGAAGGAACGCCTTGCGTTCCCTAAAGGAACGCCCAACGTTCTTCGACAAGAACCATCCCATCGTCCATTAGAGGAAAATATGTAAGAACTGACCTCACAGGGGGAACGCGCTGCGTTCCCTAAAGGAACGCCCTGCATTTCTGAGTGCCGCCAACACTATAAAAAGGAGGCTAGGGCTCCAGGTTTTGTTGCTTCTCTGTCAACTCCTTCACCCTTAAACGCCTCTCTACCCCCTCTAAGCTACCTTAAAGCCCTGATATTACCGCTAGATCACGACGCAAGTCCCGACGCTTCCGAGATTCCCGAGAAATCGACTTTCTCCAGTCGAAGTACTTCTCGAGGGTAACAATGTAAATTTCAAGGCAAAAATTTAATTTTTGTCACAACCATTTTCACATAAATGTTTTATAAAGTATCCAACATTTGTTATTAAAACATATCGTTTCCTAAGATCACAAAAGTCAAATCCTCTCTCTAGTGTGTACGAATCACACCGGCGCTTTTCCACGGTCCTTGCTGGTACCTGAAACACATAACACAACATCTGTAAGCATAAATGCTTAGTGAGTTCCCCAAAATACCCTTACACATATACGCCTTTCCAGGCCATGCTCAACACGACCTTCCGGTCCATGTGTCTCAGGGGACTTCTGTCCCAGTCCCAGTAGACCTTCCGGTCCTACTCGTGTCGACCTTCCGGCCCACGTCATAATGCCTTCCGGCCCTTATCATACATAGCATACATATCACATACATAACGCATACAGCACATACAACGCATATCATACAAAACATGCATCTCATATCATACAAGACCTTCCGGTCACACATAGGTACCTTTCCGGTACAGTATAGTGAGAAGACTCACCTCGTATGATGTCTAGAATCTCACATGCTCGATATCTCGGAATCTCGAAACAACGACCTAGCCTCGCCTAAACACAACAAATAATCATTCTAATTATTATCGGCTTCCAAGGCTATGCTACGTCCTTTTTCACTTTCCCACAGAAGGGTAAAATACCATTTTACCTCTCTCTGACTTGAAAGTCCACTTGTTGACCAAAACCCTAAAAGTCAACAAAAGTCAACAGCAAGCAGTACGCGGGGCGTACCAGCTCCTGTACGCAGGGCATACCCGTGTATTCCAGAAACGGAGAACGCGACCCATTACGCGGCGCATACTGGGATTACGCCCAACGTACATCCCAGTTTCTCATTTCCTCATTCTAATGTCTTAAACGATTAAGAAATAACCCCATATTCCAGATCTGGCCATTTTACTACTTCTTAATCCATAAAGTCGGAACCTTTAAGCCTTTGCATGGATATAAAGGCTCCCCACACCTTCTAACACCTTTCTTTTCACCTCCAAGGGTCTAGATCTCATGCATGGCTCAACATTCACGTCCAAGATTGCATTTTTATGAACATACAACTCATATAGCTCTAGAATATGATAGATCTAGGCCAATGGAGACTACTTGCTCAAAAAGTCTCCATCTTGGGACTAAAAACCCTAGAAACTGGTCCAAGAAGCACACCATATAAACTACAAGCCCAGATCTGAACTTTTTACCTCAGGAAGAAGCTCCAACCTTTGTAGTCCTCAGATCCACACTTGACCACCAACTTTTAGCCTCCACAATGGTCTCTTCTTCTCTTTCACCACCTTAAAAAGGCACTTTGAAGCTTAGAACACTCACACCCAAGCTTAAAACGAAGGAAATGCTCTCTTAGGGTTTCTTTCTGAAAGATGGTGGCTGAGGGACAAGGCCATCTCATTCCTTTTATAGCCCTCAAGTCATATTAGGGTTTTGAGTCTGGGATGGTTATGACCAACGTAACCCTAGGTACGCCAAGCGTACCTGAATGGAACCGCGTACAGAATAAGCGCGCGAGTACGCGCAGCGTACTCCTTGTACACCCAGCGTACTCACAAGCTTAACACTCAACACAAGGACCCAAAATGAAAACTTGGAAAAGATGAAGGGTTAAATAGTTGAACCTGAATTTCGGGCTGTTACATCGAGTTTAGTCTCGCCTTCTTCAAGCTACCACTTCTACCGAGTGAGTTCATACCCCTACAAACACACTTTAAATACGTTTTTAACTGCTTTTAAATACTTTTAGGGGGGGGGGGGGGGGAGGAATACAAGTAAACACACGGTAAATATCGTGTGAACAACATCAATCTTTTGCTATACTTTTCATTATATAATCAACCATATGTGATTTATAACTATCATACGAAAACATTAGCATGCAAAACATCTCACGATACCATTTGCCCTTGTGGAATAAAACATGTTTATATATATATATATATATATATATATATATATATATATATATATATATATATATAACAAACTATGTTTCATTTATATGTTCATATAACATATCATAAACACGGGTAACCATTTCATCATAACGTTGTTCGTTTCAAAATACATGACTTAGTTGAGAATATGTGAGTCATTCGACTTCATCGTACCTGTCAAGGTATACAGCAAGCCCTGTTTTATAACCAGAATCTCCTCCCAGAGAACGTGATAAGCATGTATAGATCTATACGGGACTGATGATCCCGCACCTTGATTGTTAGCTACAGTCCAAGGGGTGACAATTATCATAACATTCCGACGCCTGAAGAAGGTCGTTACATGCAAATTTATCTCAGTATGGTTATGAAAACTCACAAGATAGACAACTATTATGGTATTCATCTTTACGAGAAAAGTAATATTATAGTTGCTTTTATGTATTCTTTCAAGCTTCTTATAGTTTATTAAATAATAAAACTATACACATTCATTATAAGTATGGCATATTTACTTACATTCATGGTCTTGGTTCATATAAGACTACACCTCACTTTTAGGAAAATATAGGATTTTCCTGGTTCAAATACATTCATTTTTTACAATAACGATTTACAACATCATTCTTAAGAAAATATCGGATTTTCTAAAAACAAACACGGACTTTTCAAATGACATTCATTTACACAAATACCAACTTATGAACTAATCAACTTAAATGTTAACACTTTTTCTTTGAAATAACTTGTATTCTCAGGGAATCGCTAAACCAGGTTAGCAGCTGCTTTTGAAGACTTACGCTTAAGCGTTAGTTTAATCTTTTGGATATCGTATTGTAATTGACTTTTGCAAACATGTAATACTACAATCATGTAATCTTTTCAATTATGTATATGATGGTTGTGTGTACTTTCTTTACTATTCATTTGTTATGATACTGTACATGATGTCCTCCGCCCCCGAACGTTTCCACCGTTTAGGTTTAGGGGTGTGATAGACATTAAAAATGAAATTTTGTCATGAATTTTGGGATGTTACAACATTCTGCCAATGTAGGGGCTAAAGGGAAAAACAGAGACCAAAATCGACAACCTCACAAACTATTATGCCCAAATTAGAAAAAATTGCAAGAATGGTCTTTATGGTTAGGTGGAAATTGCTACTTTAGGCCAAAAAGATTTGGACTAGCATTCATGGTCCAAAGGTTTTCATTTTCTTGCCACTTTGGTCCAATTTACTTTAATTTTTTTTGTAATGACGATTTTACCCTTAGTTTTTGCTTTTTTAGTTTTATTTATTTATTTAAATACTTTTATAATTAAAAGAAGAAGAAGAAAAGACAACTCTCTCTCTCTCTCTCTCTCTCTCTCTCTCTTTCTCTCTCTCTCTCTCTCTTTTCTCTCTCTCTCTCTCTCTCTCTTTCTCTCTCTCTCTCTTTCTCTCCTTGATGTTATCCATCCTAGACACATCTTCTTACCCTACTTCTTTTTCTTCCTCCAGAACACTTAAGAATATCTTCCGCCACCACCACCGTCCGCCACCACTACAGTCCACTACCACCATAGTCTACCACCTCTATTTCCACCTAAATCAGATCAGATGAACACACACATGCGATAAAAACGAAATCAAATGAACAGACACATGAGATCAATTTCTCCTCCTGATGAACTTAAACCAAACTTTCCAGATCTGATTAACTGAATTTTTTTTCCAAAATTTCTAGATCTCATGAACTCGAACCAAAATTCTCAAAGCTACAATTCAAACTTTAGATCTATCAGATTGGTAAACCCCTACCATCTGTCTCTCTTACTGATTCATACACATACATACAAAGATGAACAAAATGAATATCTACAAACCATATAAAGATTAGAACCAAATTCAACACAAACATACATATAAATCCCATATTTAACTGGTAATTTCTCACCATCTCTTCCACCGACAAAGAAAGGAGGCTACCGACCACCACCTTCACAGCCCCTCCCCGCCTCCCTCCGGTCATGTAAACCACCAAACACTCATCCTTTCACCCACTACTCCACCAACCCCCTTGATCGATGGAAACAACCTCGTCAGAGGCTTAACATATGAGAAGAACTCGCATCCTAACCCTTGGAAATAAAAACCCTAGCCGCCAAGAAACCCGAACTTCAGAGTGTACAACGACTCAAATCGACCCCAGGTGTCTTCGGTTTCCAGCAGCTCAACCATCTTCTTCGTCCAGTTGTAGATCGGGGCGTTGGTTGTTTCGAGTTGCTACGGTTTGCAGCAACCCGAGATTTGGAATCTATTTATCCGCTGTTGTCCTTCCCAAACGACGTTGAGGGTTAATGTTTCTAATGGTGGCAAGTGTTAGGGTTTGTAATGGTAGTGACAGCGATAGACTTGATGCATTCCAACGTAAAGGCCATGTCTTCATTTAAAGACGAAGGGCGGCGACAATAGGGTTTTCGTATGTGACAACGACTTTCAAAAGCATTAATGAGGTGGTGGTGAAAATGGTTGTTTACGGAAAATCGATGTTGGTGGTGGTGTTGAACTTGTGGCGATGGTTTATAGTGGTTGCCGGAAAATCTAGTTGGTGTTGGTGGTTGCCAAAAAATCCCTTCTTGGCATCTCTTTGAACCCATACGAGAGAGAGAGAGAGAGAGAGAGAGAGAGAGAGAGAGAGAGAGAGAGAGAGAGAGAGAGAGAGAGAGAGAGAGAGAGAGAGAGAGAGAGAGAGAGAGTTTTGTAATAAAAAACTAAAAAATAAAATGCAAAGGAAAAAATCATTATTTTATAAAAAATCAAACCAAAATTGACCAAACTTGCAACAAAATACAAACTTCTAGACCATTAATATTGGTCCAAACTTGTTTTTGTAAAAATAACAATTTTAACATACCACAGGGACATTTTATAATTTTGTCCCCAAATTATGAAACACATTAAATATATACTATTCATAATCCTTATGGCTTTTAATATTATATTATTTATGAAATGCATAAAATACACTGTTTATACTATTTATAAGTCGTAGGGCTTTTAATATTATATATATAAGTCTTAGGGTTTTTAATATTATATATAATTGAGTTGCAGGCTGTTGGCCCAAACTCATGGTGTCGAGCGAGCACGTATCCCTTCAAAATATTTAAAAACGGAAGGTGTCATAAGCATGAACAGTGTGATGCCTGCGTGTCTGGTGTGATATTTATTGCTTCTATTATTTGGAACAGACCACACAGAACGAGAGAAAAGTAGAAAGAGAAGTCGAGAATCAACAACAATGGCGACACTTAAGGTACCATCAACCGTCCCTTCTCCTTCCGAGGACTGTGAGCAACTCCGGAAAGCATTTGCAGGTACTTTATCCTCACAATTATTATATAACTCTCATCTTACTCGCATCTCGATTTTGATCAGTTGTTGGATCGTATCAGATCTGTGTTGTTTTCGTCTACGATCATCTCGATTATACATGCCATAGTGCTGCTTTTAGTGATTTATAGTTGATCCTAGATCATTTTCCCCCAAATCGGTTGATGCGTTTCGAACAACATTTTTTACATGTAATTTTTTTACTTCCTTTGATCGGTGTTTGATCAGATGAATCTGTCAAATCACAGATCTACGAATACGGTTTGTATGATCAGAATCAAGAATTGCTTTTGGATTGAAATCTTAATCGTTAATCCCCTAACGTCGATGAGAAAAAACGAGAGCGTTGTTCAAACTCATAATCCTCATGTAATTCGTTTAACAAAATCCAAAAAACTAAACTATGTGTAGTGGGCCTAAGCTTATATTCTCCCTTTTTAAGAAGAATATCGGAAAAGGATGTCATATGTTTAGGAAAAAACATAAGGAGATGGAGACATCTCCTTTGGTCTAAATTAAAGACATAAAAACGTTTCATTTATTTGTTGATTACAACATGTTACCTTTTTATTTTATTTATTTTTTTAATTGCATCATCCCACTAATTTTTTTTTCTTATTAATGTTGCACTTTGAAACATCTGCCAAATTACAGTTATGTCCTTTCATTTTTTTTATCAGGACATTATACTATAAAAAATCAACCCAATTATAGCAATGAAAATTGGTCTGTATTTGTTATTATATATCATATAGCTCAAGAGTGCCAATAAAGTGACAATTTCACCCAATTGTCAAATTAGTTTTAAAAGAATAATTAAATTTTGGTTACATATTCTAATAATATGGTTATGATTTATGCCACTCATTTTTTTTTTTTTTTTGTAGGTTGGGGAACAAACGAGGCATTGATCATTGAGATTCTAGCTCATAGAAATGGAGCTCAACGCAAAAAGATTCAAGAAACATATTTTGAAACATATGGCGAACATCTCCTCAAAGATTTGGACTCTGAGCTTTCAAGCGATTTTCAAGTTACTTTGAATCTATAATATCTTTCACTTTTCATTTTTTTTCTTTGACTTAGTTTGTTGCAAAAGACGTAAATGTCCTCCTCATCTTAAATCCTTGTTTCACTTGTTTAAACAGAGAGTGGTGTTGTTGTGGACATTGGATCCAGCTCAGCGCGATGCTTATTTGGCAAATGAAGCAACAAAGAAACTAACCGCCAGCAATTGGGTTCTGATGGAAATTGCTTGCACTAGATCTTCACATCATCTGCTTGCTGTGAGGAATGCATATCATGCTAAATACAAGAAATCAATTGAAGAAGATGTTGCACATCACACATCTGGCGATTTCCGAAAGGTAATCATAATAATCATAAGTTTTTAACTAAATAAATCAATGTTGAATCTTGTTGTTTAATAGTTTTTGACTTTTTTTCTAATCATCAAACGTATATAACAATGCTTCACATTCATTGAACCGATTTCAACGAGACCAAAATTGTAACCTTTTTCACACCTAAAAAGGTGGAACAAGATGGAACATGAACTCGTTCTCAAATTTTCTTTTGTGAAAAAGACGTAAATGCCCTCCTCATCCTCATTATCGAAAATAGCTCTAGAAAACTTGTCCTCTAGAGTCCATTAGCATGTAACAAACGTAGCCTACGGCTATGTTTGTTATATGGGGCTGGATAGGTCTGGACAAACATTCTAGGGCTATTTTCAATTATGAGGATACGGAGGGCATTTACGTCTTTTTCATAGAAGAAAAATTGAGAATGAGTTCATGTTCCATCTTGTTCCCACCTTTTTTGGCGGGAAAAAAGTTACAATTTTGTTCTCATTGAAATCGGTTCAATGAATGTCAAGCATTGTTATATACGTTTGATGATTAGAAAAAAAGTCGAAAACTATTAAACAACAAGATTCAACATTGATTTATATTAATTAAAAACTTATGATTTAACAAAATTACACTTTTGTCCCATTGCAGCTTTTAGTTCCGCTTGTGAGTGCTTTTCGATACGAGGGAGATGAGGTGAACATGACTCTAGCTAAATCGGAGGCTAAAATTGTCCATCAAAAGATATGCGACAAAGCTTACACTGACGATGAGCTGATCAGGATTCTCACAACAAGGAGTAAAGCTCAACTCAACGCAACATGTAACCAGTACAACAATCAATTCGGCAACGCCATAACCAAGGTAATATATATATATATATATATATATATATATATATATATATATATATATATATATATATATATATATATATATATTTCATTTATTAAAAAGATAGGATTGAATTCGAACGATTATGATATGTTGCAGGACTTAAAAGCAGATCCTGAAGACGAATATCTAAAATTTCTAAGGTCAACAATCAAATGTTTGACCGTTCCTGAAAAGTATTACGAAAAGGTTCTCCGTCTGGCAATCAACAAACTTGGGACAGACGAATTGGCTCTCACGCGCGTTGTCGTCACACGCGCTGAAGTTGATTTACAGCGTATCGCTGAGGAATACCAAAGAAGGAACAGTGTCCCTTTGGATCGTGCAATTGCTGGAGACACATCTGGGGACTATAAAAAAATGCTTCTTGCTTTGATGGGTCATGGTGATGCTTGAGGAAAATTATTACCCCAATCAATGATATGATTAATGTTTTTGTACTACTAAATCTTGTTTCGGTTTAAACTTGTTTGAATATTTTGCTACTATTTTATGTATGTGAGTTGTTTTAATAAGGTAATGTTTTATCATTAGAAAGGTACTATTATTGCTAGTTTTTTGTCTTGTCCAAAAAAATCAAAAGCATGTTTTTTGTTTGCTTAAAAGTGATGAATGCTCTTATTGTTTTCGTAAAGCTTTTAATCTAAACTTAAAAGGAGTTATCGCTTTATTATTAGATAATCACATTAGATATTAGATAATTACTAGTTTGTTTTTTTTATTTGAAATCCAGTTGTACTCCAATTGTCTTTTGGGATTATATATATCACCTTCTTCATTTAATGCCAATATCGATTTTCTTGGAATTATTTCTCTTTATTCAGTGCTTTATGGTATCGGGACATTGCATCTTGTTAAGCGATGACGGGAGACACTCCACCGGGTGGCTCCGGTACCAACACCAACCCGTCATCAGATCCAAACTCACCATTTTACATCCATCCCACTGATTATCCACGACAAGTGCCGGTTAATGAAAATCTTGGTGACAACAATTATGCTGACCGGTCCAGGGAGATAAAAGATTTTCTCCTAGCAAAGAATAGGGCTGGTTTTATTGATGGAACCATTGAAAAGCCGAATGAAGGAACGACTGAGTACAGGGCCTGGCAACAAAATGACGCTTTGATAAAGGGATGGCTTATTACAGCCATGAAAAAGGATATCATGAATAGTGTAAAATACGCTACCACCGCCAAGGAGATTTGGGATGATTTGTAAAGGAAAGTGCACCACGTGCTTATGAATTGAAACGTGCCCTAACAACCCTCAGACAAGGATCTGATTCCGTTTCAACCTACTTCACGAAGATGAGGACGATCTGGGATGAAATTCTCTCGGTTTCACCGACACCAACTTGCACCTGTGGCAAATGCACCTGCAACATTGGAAAAAGGCTCGTTGAATCAAGAGATAAAGAATGTGTTTATGAGTTCTTAATGGGTCTTGAGGACACTTTTGGAACCGTAAAAACTCAGATCCTTAGCACTAAACCTATGCCCTCACTTGGAGTTACTTACCACTTGGTTTCAGAAGATGAACAATAGCGAAACATCTCAGCTGCCAGAAAATCCAATGTAGATGCATCAGCTTATCAGATGCGTGCTCAAATCGCTACCGACAAGAACCTGATTGAGAAAAGGAATACTAACCTTGAAGGCATGAAGTGCAAGCATTGCAGGAAGAATGAACACAATATTGAAGGCTGTTTCGAAAAGATTAGTTATCCAGAGTGGTGGGATACTCGATGCAAGACCACTACTGATCAAAAAGGGACCAATCGCCCAAAACCAAAGGCAACCAACGTCGAGATGGAGACCAACCCTATACCTGGTCTTAGTCTGGAGCAATACAGGAAGTTGATGAAGTAATTGAACGATGTACAAAAACCGGAAGTCAACATGGCAGGTAAGGTTGAATTTCGGTTACCTTGGGTGATTGATTCAGGGGCAACAGAACATGTGACATATCAAAAATCCACTCTCACTAACTTAACACATCCACCAGATGGTGTTCCAGTTAGCATTCCTAATGGAGATAAAATTCCTGTTAAAGGAATAGGAGATGCCCGATTGCCCAACAACATGAAGTTGAACGATGTTTTATACATTCCTAATTTTAAATGCAACATGTTATCCGTTAGAAAAGTTACCAAAGATTTCAATTGCTTCATGACTTTTTTCTTGGATTTTTGTTTTATTCAGGACTTACATTCGAGGAAGCTGATTGGCATGGGGAGATGTGAAAATGGTCTTTACAACATGGAAGGAAACGATAAAAGGGTGGCGGTCATGGTAGTCAAGATTTACTCAGAAATATGGCATAGAAGATTAGGACATGCATCTAGCACTAAACTTCAACATATTCACTCGATAGGTAGTACTGTTAGCATTGAACATTGTGATTCTTGTATTCGTGCAAAACAAACTCGACTTCCTTTTCCTGATAGTTCCATAAAAACTAGTTCTTGTTTTGATTTAACCCATTGTGACATATGGGGTGGATATCGAGTCCCTTCTCTATCAGGAGCTTATTATTTTCTCACAATAGTTGATGATTTTAGTAGATCAACGTGGGTATATTTGATTAAAAACAAATCTGATGCAAGTACTAGTTTGATAGCCTTTCACAATATGGTTAATACACACTTTGGGAAAAAGATTAAGAAAATCAGAAGTGACAATGGTGGTGAGTTTGTTTCAAATCACATGTTGAAATTTTATGAAGAAAATAGGATCTTGCTTGAAACCTCGTGTGTTCACACCCCACAACAAAATGGGGTAATTGAAAGGAAACACATGCATTTACTTGAGATAGCTAGAGCACTAAGGTTTCAAGCCAATCTCCCAATAAAATTTTAGGGTGAATGCGTCAAGACTGCTACTTATTGTAAACAGGTTGCCTTCAAGAGCCATTGGGAATAAAACTCCATACAAAATTCTTCTTGGACACAAACCACACTATGAACACATGCGTGTTTTTGGGTGTTTGGTATGAATCAAAGAAAATAAAGCGGGAAAGGATAAATTTGAAGAAAGGGGGAGACCTTGTGTGTTCCTTGGATACCCACAAGGACAGAAAGGTTATCGAGTTTTTGATTTGAATGACAAAAATTATCGTTTCTATATGTTAGGTTTGTTGAATGTCACTTTCCCTTCCAAAAGGATGAATTTGATCAGATAACAAAGTAGACTTCACGGTCACCAAGTAACCAACCTGATAACATTCTTGATGAGCCACAGTACATCGAGCAACAACAACCCAATTCCGAGGAGCCTGTTGTGCCCACAACAGACTAACCAATGCCACAAAACTCAGATTCGGAGCAGCCCAATCATAGGAACAGTAGTGATACAAGACGAAATGGAAATGAAAATTCTGATGTTGAACAAACTCGACATTCTGAGAGAACTCGAACTCAACCGAAAAGGTATAATGATTTTGAAGTTGACTTGCCATCCTCCATTGACCATTCTCTCCCTAAGACCAATACAACAATCTCGAAGGTACACCCTTTATCTAATTTTGTTTCTTATAAAAAAATTTCTAATGCTCATAAAACCTTCTTTGCTGCCATATCTGTCCAAAACGAGCCAAAACATTTTTCACAGGCAGTTAAATATCCCCAATGGAGATATGCTATGCAGAAAGAGATTTCGGCACTTGAAAGTAATAATACTTGGACATTGACCAAACTACCCTCGGGAAAGAAGGCTATTGATTCCAAGTGGGTGTACAAAATTAAATATAAACCTTTAGGAGAAGTTGAACGGTACAAAGCCAAATTAGAAGGGGAGAGTGGCCAAGTGGTCAAAAGCGACAGACTGTAAATCTGTTGAAGTTTTTTTACATAGGTTCGAATCCTACCTCTCCCACTTTACACAAGTTGAAGGCATTGATTTTCACGAGACTTTTGCACCGGTTGCCAAGTTAGTAACTGTTAGAACAATCCTAGTTGCTGCAGTATAAAAGAATTGGTTAATCCATCAGTTAGACGTTAACAACGCTTTCTTACATGGAGATCTTATAGAAGAAGTTTATATGAAGATTCCACAAGGGTTTGCGAAAGAAGGAGATTCTCATGTATGTCGCCTAAATAAATCTTTATACGGTCTAAAACAAGCATCACACAACTGGTACAAGAAATTCACTGATGCGCTTCTTATCATTGGCTTTCGACATTCTAGAGTAGATCACTCTTTATTCATCTTCAGAACCAAGACTGTTTATGTTGTAGCACTCACTTATGTTGACGACATCATACTTCTTGGGAATGATGTTGATCAAATTGAGAAGGTCAAAACCTATCTTGATGGGAAATTTAGCATCACGGATCTTGGCCCTTTAAAATATTTTCTTGGTATCGAAGTGGCGTGCACTTCTGATGGCATGGTCCTTAGTCAGAGAAAATACGCTATGGACATTTTAGCTAATAGTGGATATCAAGGATGTCTTCCAAGTTCGTTCCCAATAGAGTCAAACGCTCGATTAGATGATGCAGTTGACTCGTCGGTTGTGGATGCTGGCCAATATCGACGACTCATTGGACGACTCTTATATCTACAAGTGACACGACCTGATATTACTTTTGCTGTTAATAGTCTTAGTCAATTTGTTTCCTCTCCTCGACAAATGGAATTAGATGCAGCCCAACGTGTTTTGTGTTATCTGAAATCGACTGCTGGTTAAGGCATTTTCTTTCCGTCTAAAGAAGATCTTTCTTTGAATGCTTTTTGTGATTCAGACTGGCTTGGTTGTCCACTTACTCGAAGATCAAAGACTAGTTATTTCATAACTTTGGGAGGAGCTCCAATCTCTTGGAAGACGAAAAAGCAGTATGTTGTCTCTCGCTCCTCCGTAGAAGCTAAATATCGAGCTATGACAACTACTGTTAGTGAACTTCTATGGTTGCGTTGGCTGTTGCGTGATCTTGAGGCACATCAATCTGGTCCGACGCCTCTTTATTGTGATAATCAAGCTACTTGTCACTTTGCTAATAATCCTGTCTTTCACGAACGAACTAAGCATGTCGAAATGGATTGTTATTTCGTTCGTGAAAGAGTCGAGTCTGGTGACATTCAACCGCTTCCCATTACCACTGTTAACCATGTTAACCAGGTTGCAAATATTTTTACCAAACCGCTTGGAGCGGACCATTTTCATTTCTTACTTGGCAAGATGGGCGTTCGTAATCTTAACGATCCATCTTGAGGGGGAGTAAAGGAGTTATCATTTTATTATTAGATAATCAAATTAGATATTAGATAATTACCAATTTATTTTTTATTTGAAATCCAGTTGTACTCCAATTGTCTTTTGAGATTATATATATATATATATCCCCTTCTTCACCTAATGCCAGTATCGATTTCCTTGGAATTATTGTTCTCTTTATTCAGTTCTTTAAAACTAACTCCTGCTATTAAATATTTTATTTTTTGTTCTCATAGTGTTTTCATACATCGGAAATACTTAAAAGAGTATCATTAGAATATATACCATCGAACACATCTTTTTAATATATGGGAGCTAGATGATTATTGATAATTTGGTCACCAATTTTGTTATTAAAATTGCTAGACGATTATTGATAATTTGGTTTGTGTATATTTTGTTCATTAAAGTCCTATGTTTTTGACAAAAATAATTGGTTTTATTATTTTTTCCGGTTCATAAAAGTGCTTAAATTTGGTACCAATGTAGGATTTTACCGAAAAAATATTTAAAAAAGATAAAACTGAAAAGAAGTTGCAAACATTCGGTTTTAGTAAATCTAAAATCATTCGGTTTTAGTAGACCTGAGAATAGAGCGGGTTTGTAGCGAATCGGCCTTGATCCAAACCCTTTTAACAAATTTCAAAATTCGATCCAAACCTGCTCCGTAACCCGTAGTGTAACACCCCGTTCTTTAAGTGTGTAACTATGAGTCCCTGAGAATTAAGAGCAAGGTTAATTCTGGTCCTTTTGCGAGAAATGAGTTTCATCCGAGAAGGTTTCGGGCTGGCGTATGTGTTAGAAGCATTGGGCTTCTCATCACCCCGTATGAATGTAAAGTTATTTGGGAGCGGGTTTAGATTAGAGGAGTTGCGGTGTTTCGAAGATGATTATTGTTTATGGTTCTTTGTGGAGTAAGTGGGAAAAGGTCCCATGCATGTATGGCATGCATGTATGTATTTGAAGTTTGGCTGGGTACGCCCAGCATAATAGAGAGAAATATGACGGGGTGGCCGGGTGAGTACGCCCAACGTACTAGAGGTACGCCCAACGTACTCTCAGAAACTCCAAACCCTAATTTTGGGTCAGCCACTATATAAGGAACATGTTGGTTCACCCCTTAGCCTCCTTATGCTCATCCTTAACCTCAGAAAACCCTAGATCTCGTATTCCCTCCATTATTTGGGTGTGCTTGACCTTGGAAAGCTTATTTTGGCAAAAGAAAGGCTTGAAGGAGAAAAGAGAAGTTGTCAAGGAAGAAGAGGGACGATTGGAGCTTGTAGATTTGAAGAGATACCATCCTTTGGAGCTTGTTTAAGGTATAAAGCTTCTTGCTTGACCTTCATATTGTATAGATCTATGTATTTTGAAGCTTTGTCCCCATTCTTGTCCCAAAATTCCTCACCATGTTGCATATTTCGATTTGGTCAAGATTATCTGTCCTTTCAGACCTTTGGGGAGGTCTTGAGTGAGAAAAATGAGGTCCCAAGGGCTGTAGTTGTTCCATGTGTGAGATATATAGGTCTTAATGGATTAAAACCTTGGATTAAGAGCTTAAGGACGTCCCAAGTGATAAAGTCTGAGACTTTATGAGTTCTAATCATTTTTGGCTTATGGATCTGAAGTTTGGGCTTAAGAGCTTAAACCATTAAGTCATTATGTGAATTTGTTGAGCATCAGGGTTACGCCCCGCGTAGCGGGCCAGTGCCCCGATTCCCTTTGCGAGTCAATGCTGTACGCCCCGCGTACCAAGGAGGGTACGCCCAACGTACTCCTCCTGTTGGACTTTCATTTTTGGGCTTTGAGTTTGGGCCGTTGGTGGGCTATTGGTTATTGGGCTAAGTCTGGGAATTTATGGATAGAGTATGTTGGGCCTAATTATTGTTATGGACTTTGGTTCTAGGCCCATTTGGTGAAGTGGGCCCAATTTGGTAAATTGGGCCAATGTTGGACTTTGTATGAGATTTGGATTTTGGTCTTGGTCCGATATGTGGAAGTATGTTTGACCTAATGTTTATTTGTTATGATGGTTAGTTCGGGATTTGCGGTGAGTTGGTGGTTCGAGAGTCTGCTTCTTCAGTTCAGAGTTTCGGTAATGCGAGGTGAGTTATCCTCACTATATCAACAGGGTCTAAGGCACCAAGGTCGACCCTTATCGAATTGAGATCCAGGTAGTTGTTGTTATGTTGTTGCTATGATATGTTTGCATCCTGAGAGCTGGGATGGTATATGTTAGAGACCTGATTGAGATCGGTATCCTGAGAGATAGGGAGATGCTATGCTAGTGACCGTTAGGTCGGTATCCTGATTAGGATGATGATATGTTATGTGATCTGTTTGATCTGCTTGTTGACTGTGAATTTCTATATGATTGTATGTATATGTGCACATGGTTGTTTGGATTAGAGTTGGGTTGAGGCGGGTCCTGCTTTGTGCTGTAGGCCAAGATACCCAGGGCGGACCGGTTGTTCCGAAGGCCCAGCGAGCGGTCCGGATAGGCTGTAGGCCCCAAGAGGGCAGACCAGACGTGCCGAGGCTCGGAGAGTGGACCAGGCAGACTGAAGGCCCGATGTGGGCAGACCAGTCATACTGTAGACTCAGAGAGTGGACCAGGTGGATTGAAGGCCCGGTGCGGGCGGACCAATCACACTGCAGACTCGATGTATGTGGATAGACTCAGAGGGTGGACCAGGTGGACTGTAGGCCGGTGCGGCGGACCAGTCACACAGTAGACCCGAAGTGCATGGCTGTTCTGTGACCAGATATGTTGTGGCATGTTATGCGTATAGTGTATGTGGTTGGTATTTTGGGGATATCTCACTAAGCTTTCGGGCTTACAGTTGTGGTTTTATGTTTTTTAGGTTCTTCAGGAGACCGTGGCAAGGCGAAGGCGTGATCGTACCGCTCCTCATGATTTTGTAGTAATGTGATTCTGGGAATACGTTAAATATTTTGTATTGAAAACCTTTTTGTAAAGATTTAAAGGAATCGAGCTGTTTTTGAAAAATTTAAAATTGGTTGTATTTTTCGGTCGTTACACGTAGGGTTTTAAATAATCAGACTCATACCTTGATCCACTGAATCATCGAATATCCAAACCCGCCCCGTAACCCAAAGGTTTTTAAAATAATCAAACACATTTAATTTAATTCTTAAAACAGAATTTCTTAAATAAAAAATGTATACTATATCTTAATACTTTAAATAACACTTTTTTGAATAAAAAAATTGATTTAGAAAAGGACATTACATACTCGAGTAATTTCAATTGGAATTAAAAATCACTATTGCAACAACGTTGAATTGATTTATGATTGTCGGTTGTAGTGATAGCGAATAACAATTGCCAACTTTTTCATGTTAAATAATGATTTATTGAATTAGAAATGGATATGACAATTTCTTGATGAATATAAATTGAATGACATTATTTTTGAATAAAAAAAAAGTGACCCTCTTAAACTTCAACTACCGAAGTCACAAAGCCACCGCAGTCAAGCAGTCTCTTCAACTATCATCATCCGAAGTCTTCAGTACAACAGTCTCTATCTTGTTTACATTACTTTGTCTTTATTGTAAAACACTCTATTGTCTAGTATGCCTTGCATGACTACTCTTAGAGTTGTAAACCTGTTAGCTTTATGAGTCTCTATAAATAGAACTCATTCTCGTGTAATCAAGTAGATGTGAATCTCTCATCTAATTCTAATACATATCTCAGAAGTTCTCATTCTATCTTACTCAATCTTCTTACTCTCATAATCAATTACTATCTCTCTTCGGAGCAAGTCTCTTGTGACTTAATCACTAAGTTTGATCTTAATTATTAACTTGGTTTGAATGCTTTCCTCGTTATGAATCAACTTAAGTGTATACTTGAAATAACAACTGTTGTCATTTACATTTCTTTATTTTTCCGCAACTAACTCACTAACTTCCAACACTTAATATTATTGTTGAGCTAATAGATCCTTCGAGATTAACTATTCCGCTATGTACTTGTTCTAATGTTTGTTCAAGTGTGTGTCAATTTTTCTCTCAACAATTAGTATCAGGAGCCATAGTGGTTGCTTTTTAAAAATCGGAACTCTGATTTTTCAAAGAGCTTTCTATACCACTGAAGCTCGTTTCTAGAACAAAAAAACTCTTCAAAATGGCGCAATCGTTATCACTGAATGTCTCCAACAATGTTGGTGGTTCTAATAGAGCTCCAATACTGGTTGCGAATGAATATCATCACTGGTCACACAAGATTGAAAGACATCTCAGACGACTTGGTAGAGATGTATGACGATCTATAGAAGAAGGACCACATGTCCCAGTCCTTACACCAGTCCAAACTGACGGAGCCACAGCAAGGCTAGGAGGAGGTCAACCAGCTTTGAACCGTCCCACCAAGGATGATCTCGACAAGATGGAAAATGATGCCATTTCCTTTTATGAAATCTCTTGTGGGGTTGCTCCTGATAACTTCGACATTATCATAAATTGCAAATCAGCAAAAGAGATCTGGGATGTTCTCAAAAATCTGTATGAAGGCTCAGAGCAAGCTTAAGACAAGAAGCTCACAACTGCACTCAATGAGTTCAACAACTTCAAAGCTCACACTGGCGAAAGTTTGGAAGACTCCTTTAAAAGATTCAACTTGATTGTCACAAAACTGTCCAATGTCGGCACTGTCCGCAACAATCATGAAACAAATCTACAATTCCTTAATGGAGTGGGAAGACATTGGACAACAGCCAAAATGATCGTTCAAGGAGATAGGAAGATTCACTTGTTGTCTATCTATAAGCTCTATGGAGAATTGCAAGCTCAAGAGTCCACTATACTCAAGGACTGTTCAGACTTCGGGGGTCCACTTGCTCTTGTTGCACAATCACCTCACACTCAAACATATCCCACCTCGTATGACTCACCACCGCAGTCATATGAAACAGACTCAGAATATGACGATGACAAAGAATTTCAGAATGCCATCGCCCTTATCAGTCAAAAATTCAATCTCTTACCACCTTCATTTCGTAAAAATTAATAGTACAACCGACCACCTTTCAACCGCAACTTTCAAAACAATCATTTTCGTTCCACCAAGAATGCACTCCCTCCACCGCAGCCTCAACAAACACAGTCTAAAGACGTACCACTGCAGTCTCAATCAACTGACTCAGGTACTTCTTTAGAAGACAAAAGTGATATTGTTATACGTTACAAGTGCAACAAAGAAAACCATTTTTCCAAGGACTGCAAGGCAAACGTAGTGAAAGAAAGAGCTTTCTATCTCATAATGGCTCAAGAACTGGAGGACAAAGAAAAAGGAAAAGCTTATGTTGCTCAAGTGAAAAGGAATCATTAAGCGTGGTCATCCGGAGACGAAGATGAAGACGACCACAGTAAAGGAAAAGGCAAGATCTGTATGGTAGCAACTGCTGATGAAGATGGCTCAACCAAGCTAAAGAAGAACCATTGCTATATGGCGAAAGATGGAACTCTCAACATTGTGGAACAGGTAAAACTTATGATTCAAACTTTAAATTATAGCATGCATGACTGTCAACCTTTCATAGACACACTCAATGACACATGTGCTGCCGTCCTTACAGACTCAAAATGGCAATGATAGAGAAAGACTTGATGGTAGAAAAAGATGCTAGAATGTTAAGTGAAACACAACTAGAGATAGCTTTGAATTAGAGAGATTTAGCACAGAGTGAAATTGTACGCTTAAATGTTTTAATTGAAAAGCATTTTAATGAAAGTGAAGCCATTGAGAATCTAGTTAATATTGGGAATGTTGATAACACTTTCAATTGGGGTTGGTCCAATGGGTACCCAACTGTAACTGACTCTTCACCCCGTTTCACCCCGGAACGTCCCTACGTCCATCCAGACCGCAACTTTATGTTTCCGGTTAATGACAAAACGTTTCCTGAAGATATCCAAGCTCATTTTGGTGAACTCCATGATCTGAGTAATAACTGTGTTATCGAGGAAATTCTATCTGAATTTTCTAATCGTGTTGATAACATAATTCACTCCGATTCTTAGACAACATCCGTAGTTGATGAGGAAATTATTGTAGAAAGTCCTGAAGTTACATTAGACTTTCCATCCCTTCAGTTTGACCGAAGTACTCCTAACCGCAGTCATGAACTGCAATCTGTCCCACTACCTAATATCAAATGTCCCACTAAAGTGTTCACCAAGACTTACTCTGCGGTTGTTCAAGGCACTACACCGCAAACCATAGTCAAAAGCTCTGTGACTATTTGTAACACCAATAAAATTTACGCCAAATTTAAACTTCTAATTCTAACAAAAGAGTCAAATAGTAATTGTTTTTACAAAACATTTCCAATTCATTTATCATCAGAGTGTCCCAAAATAGATCATGAGGATGAGGAGCGGTACGGTCACGCCTTCGCCTTCCTTCGCTCTCCTGAAGTACCTGAAACAATAAACTGAAAACTGTAAGCCCGAGGGCTTAGTGAGCTACCCTCAAAATACCATTACCACACTGGAAGAAACCAAAGCCATAACGATCAATCAACAACATACATATTGGGCCATCGGCCGAACTGGTCTGCCCTACTAGGCCTACAGTCTATCTGAATCTATCCCGAGCCTTCGACATGACTGGTCTGCCGCGTGGGCCTACAGTCTCCCCGGACCACTCATAGGGTGTGTTGGCATTCAGCACAAAGCAGGACTGCCTCAACCCAACCAACAAGCAACTAACCATGTAGGCATACTATCATATACTGGCATGAACACTTAGCAAACATATCTATCTCATTGACCATCAATCATAGAGTTCTACCCATAGCTAGAGTATTGACCTAACAGGTCACTAACATACCAATCCTCACGGATCATAAAAGAATAACATACTATCTATCCTGATTCCGATCCAATAGATCAGAATCTTATGCAACATACCATAACTACCGATCTCTAGTATAACAACCATCCTAAACATGATAAATTCTAGCAAGGCAATAACATAACACCCATCCTAACCCAGGATGAAATCTAACATGCCAATAACAAAGCAACCATCCTAACCCAGTATGTAAATCATAAAGGGCCGGCCTTAGTGCCGTAGACCCTATTGATATAGTGAGGGTAACTCACCTCGCAGATGTCCATAGAAATGCAAACTCCAACTATCGGATCACTTGACACCGGCTCCACCACCTATAACCATAGCACAATATACTCATAAGTTCTTACCCTTATGAGACACCCCCATAATCTCTTAGTAATTCTCGATCAAGTTCAGAGTCCTCAGTCAAGGTCAACAGTCCATGTTGACCTCTACTCGCCGAGTGTACTCGACCACTCGCCGAGTCCATGGAGCACATCCCAACTCGCCGAGTCATTGGAGTGACTCGTCGAGTTCCTTTGAATCCCGAACAACCCTTAAGGGCCACCCATCGAGTTTCCCCTGCAACTCGACGGGTACATATACAAGTCTATCCAAGGGAAAAGTCATCCGACTCGACGGGTTGTTCTTCAACTCGTCGAGTTTTATGGTGATCTTCATCGGACTCGCCAAATTGTTCATCCAACTCGGCGAGTTCAATGATCATCTTCATGGGACTCGCCGAGTCACCCTTGCGACTCGGCGAGTCCATCCAGTCCTCTTTCCATACAGATTTGTTTTGAGCCATGCAGCGGCTCCAAATCACAGATCCAAGCTTCTAGGGCATACTTACCACGTAAAGTTGCAAACTTTATGTACATGCATGGTTATAAAGGCTCCAAATGTCTATTTTAAGTTCTTAATGGAGATTCTAGTCCAAGAGGGACTTCATCTACAACCAATACATCAACTTTATGACTTTAGCACCCTAGGAGGGTCCAGATCTGAAGTTACAACTTCAGATCTAGCCTATAGCTCAACATTCCAACTTAAAAATCCATAAAAAGCCCTAGAACTCAACAAGAGGAGAGAAAAGGAAGTAAGAATGGCACTTTGATACCTTCAAAAGATGCTAGCTGAGGCAAAACCTATTCCCCCTTTTCTTGCTTCAATTTCCTTTGCACTCTTAACTCCCTTCCTCTAAAATCCTCTCTTCCAAGCTTCAAAACCACTCCAAGGCACACATACACGAATTAGGGTTTATAAGGGCTCTCAAAGAATGTAAGGAAGCCCAAAGGAGGCTGAGGCTCCTTTAAATAGGGGTGCAAACCCCGGGATTTAGGATTTCATCCGCCAGCTCCTACTCGTCGAGTTCCAATAGTGGACTCGCCGAGTAGGTCACTAAACACGCGTTCTCCTCCGCTGCTACTCGACGAGTAGGTCGACCAACTCGTCGAGTAGAGCTTTATCCAGAAAATCATAATGAAGAAATACTTGAGGATCGGGGCGTTACAACTCTCCGCCACTTGAACTAGACTTCGTCCTCGAAGTCCGCTGAAGAAATCAATGCCGGGTAATGCTCGCGCATTTCCGCCTCCGGCTCCCGCGTCCACTCGGATCCCCTACGATGCTCCCACTGAACCTTTACTAAAGGTATTTCCTTGTTCCGTAGAATGTTCTTCTTCTTTTCTAAGATATCTACAGGCCTCTCCACATAGTTCAGGTGCTCATCGACCTGAATGTCATCCAATGATACCACCGCCTCCTGGTCCATGACGCACTTTCGCAATTGCGAAACATGAAATGTGCTGTGGATCCGGCTAAGTTCCTCCGAAAGCTCTAGCCTATATGCCACCTTGCCAACCCTGGCAACAATCCTAAACGGCCCAATGAATCGGAGACCCAATTTTCCCCTCTTCCTGAAACGGATCACACCCTTCCAGGGTGAGACCTTCAGGAGAACCATGTCCCCCACCTGAAATTCCAACTCAGATCGGCGTCGATCGGCATAACTCTTCTGTCGACTCTGAGCGGTCTACCGCCACTGTCTAATCTGCTGTATCATCTCGGTAGTTTGCAGAACCACCTCTGTCCGACCCATCACCCTGTGTCCAACCTCGCCCCAACAGATTGGGGTCCTACACTTCCGCCCATACAACAGCTCGAACGGCGGGGCACCAATACTGGAATGATAGCTGTTGTTGTAGGCGAACTCCACAAGCGGTAGGTGGGAATCCCAACTCCCACCAAAATCGATGACGCACGCCCTCAACATATCTTCGAGGATCTGAATGGTCCGTTCACTCTGCTCATCAGTCTGCGGATGGAACGTTGTACTGAAATGCAGTCTCGTACCTAGCTCCTCGTGGAACTTCTGACAAAAACGGGAAGTAAATCGAACATCCCGATCGGAAACTATGGAAACTGGAACCCCATGGCGAGAGACAATCTTGCGGACGTATAGGTCGGTCAACTTCTCCGCCGACGAACTCTCCCAAATAGCTAGGAAATGGGCACTCTTGGTCAATCGATCCACAATGACCCATATAGCGTCGAATCCCTTTGCCGTCTTCGGCAACTGTGTGACAAAATCCATCGTAATCCGTTCCCATTTCCACATGGGTATCTCCAGGGGCTGCAACTTACCATATGGCCTCTGGTGCTCGGTCGTGACCATTCTGCAGGTCAAGCACCTCTCAACATACCAAGCGATATCTCGCTTCATACCAGGCCACCAATAACTCAAACTCAAATCTCGATACATCTTGGTAGCCCCCGGGTGTATAGAAAAACGAGACTTATGAGCCTCCTCCATCACTGTCTGTCTAAATCCTCCGGTCATTGGAACCCAAACCCGACCATATCGGGTCAGTAGCCCGTGGCTATCCTGAACAAATCGGGCGCTTTCGCCCTTAATCCTTTCCAATTTCCTATTCTCCGGTTTCATACCCTTGATCTGAGCATCTCTGACCAAACCCACCAGCGGGGAATCCACTGCTATCCTCATACACCTGGCTGGGGTAGAAGACCCAACTGACTTGCGGCTCAGGGCGTCCGCGACCACATTCGCTTTACCAGGATGGTAAAGGATCTCACAATCATAGTCCTTGACTACATCCAGCCACCTGCGCTGCCTCATATTTAGGTTCGGCTGATCCGTAATGTGCCTCAAACTCTTGTGATCTGTGTATATGGTACAACGGACCCCATATAGATAGTGCCTCCAAATCTTGAGAGCGAAGACCACCGCTCCCAACTCAAGATCATGTGTGGGGTACCTCGTCTCATGCGGCTTCAACTGTCGTGATGCATAAGCTATCACCCGCCTCCTCTGCATGAGGACTGCCCCTAAGCCTGCGATGGACGCATCACAATATACCTCAAAATCCTCCATTCCCTCGGGGAGTGTCAATACTGGCGCCTCACATAACCACCGCCGGAGGGTCTCGAATGCCCTCTGCTGCTCCGGGCCCCACCGGAAGTCCACTCCTTTTCTCCTTAGACGAGTGAGGGGTACAACAACCTTGGAGAAATCACGAATGAATCTCCAATAATACCCTGCAAAGCCCAGAAAACTCCTGATGTCTGAGGGAGATCTCGAAGTCTTCCACTGCATAACCGCCTCCACCTTGGCCGGATCGACGAAAATCCCATCCTGGTTAACGAGATGTCCAAGGAACTGAACCTACCGCAACCAGAACTCACACTTCGAGAACTTGGCATAAAGCCGTTCTCGCCGCAGTACCTCCAACAGCTCCCTGAGGTGCTCCTTATTCTGGTCTCGGGTCTTGGAATACACCAAGATATCATCTATAAACACAATGACCGAGTGATCGAGCATCGGTCTGTAGACTTGCTTCATCAGATCCATGAACAATGCTGGCACGTTGGTGAGTCCAAACGGCATTACCACGAACTCATAATGACCATAACGAGTCCGGAACGCGGTCTTCTCCACAACTTCCTCCTTCACCTCGACCTGGTGTATCCTGATCTTAAATCAATCTTGGAAAACCAAGATGCACCCTACAGCTGGTCGAAAATGTCATCTATATTCGGGAGCGGATAACGGTTCTTTACCGTTAACTTATTCAACTCCCTATAGTTGATGCACATCCCGTGCGATCCATCCTTTTTCCTGACGAAGAGGATCGGTGCTCCCCAAGGTGAGCTACTCGGTCGAATAAACTGCTTACCCAACAGTTCCTGCAACTGAGATGACAGCTCCTTCATCTCTGGCGGTGCCAAACGGTACGGCGCTTTGGCGATAGGGCCCGAACCTGGCACTAAATCAATCCTAAACTCAACCCGCCTCACCGGAGGCACTCCGGGTAAGTCCTCCGGAAATACATTAGCAAACTCTCTAACCACAGGGACCTCTGAAACCGAGAGCTGCTCTCTAGCCCGCGTATCTACCACATACGCCAAATAACCAGTACAGCCGTGCTGAATATACTGCCGAGCCCTGGCCGCCGAACAGAACCCTGATCCTGACCTTGTGTGCTCACCATATACCACCAGTTCTCCCCCACTTGGGGTTCGAACCACCACCTGCTGACCCTCACAGTCGATCATGGCGCCAAAACGGCTAAGCCAATCCATTCCCGCAATCACGCATACATACCTCATGGGGATAGGAATCAAATCTATCAGGAAAGATACTCCAAAAATCTCCAACTTACATCCCCGGTAGACCGAAGAAGCAGAAACCCCGTGCTCGTTGGCGATCGAAACTCGCAATGGGCACTCAAGATCATCTATCAGCACATTAAACCCTCTAGAGAAGGTCTGAGATACGAACGACCGACTCGCCCCCGATTCAAATAAAACCAAAGCAGGCAAAGAATTTACTAAAACGTACCTGATCATAGGTACAACCAATAAGCATAGCGCCAATACAATAACTGAGATAGAGAATAGAAACATACCAGCAACCACATCCGGTGCTGCCTTGGCCTCCTCGGCCGTGAGCTGGAAAGCACGACCCTGAGCCTTCAGAGGCTCCATCTTGACTGGCCTCCCATCTCCAATCCTCACAGTAGCTAGCGCGGAACCCTGCGCCGACTTGGAGGCGAGCTGCGGACAGTTGGTCTTCACATGACCAACCTGATGACAATGGAAACAAATCCTCATATCTGCTGGAGGGGCGGACTGATGACAGTCCCTGGCATAGTGCCCCTCTTTGCCATACTTGTGGCACCCTCCTCCTGCTCGACAAACCCCTGAATGAGCCTTGCCACACATTCCACAAGTGCGGCTCGGATGACCCCCGGACTCTGTATCAACAGTCTTATACTGCTTAGGCGCCGGCTGAGACTGTGTCGGTGCCTGACGCTGCTCCTTTAACTGCAGCTCTATCTCCAACTCACGCCGCCGCGCGGCTTCCTGTAGGTCCAGGAGGGTATCACATCGCTGAGTAGATACAAACTGTCGAATATCCGTCTTGAGCATGCTCAGATAACGAGTCATCTTAGACTGCTCAGAAGCAAACTACGGGCAAAACGTAGCCCTCTCTGTGAACATACGGGTAATCTCCATCACAGACTTCCCATCCTGTCTCAAGGTCAAAAACTCTTGAGCAAGCCGCTCCTGTTCCACGCGTGGAATGTAGCGGGTGCGAAACATATCCCGGAACTGCTCCCAGGTAATAGCAGCCCTCTGATCATCAGTATACAACCCAGTCGTCAGCCTCCACCAGTCCTTCGCCCCAAGCCTCAGTTGGTTCAGGGAACACCTGACCTTCTGGTCAGCAGGGCATGAACACGTGAAGAAACATCCCTCCACGTCAGATAACCACCTCATTGCCCGAATAGTATCTGTGTACCATCAAATGTCGGGGGCTTCGTATTGTCGAAGTCCCGGTACTAGAAAGCCCTGCCGACTCCTCCTCCTCTAATCCCTGCAGTTGTTACAGCCGAAGTGGCTGCAACGGCAGCAGGCTCTACTAGAGTGATATATCGCTCATCAAAATACTCGACCATCGCGGTCTTAATCGACCCAAACATCTCTGGCAGCTGCGCTCGGAACGCAGCAGCAATCTCATCGTGCATGATCTCCTGAATCCGGGCATCCAACTCCTCTGTCCCGATCTGAACCACGGGCTCAGGTGCTACCGACACCTCCAATCCTCTGTCTCCTGACCCTGATCCTGATCCGGACCTCGAAGCAACATGTCTCGTCACCACCATACTACAAACACACTCAATGTCCCAGACAGATCAAATAATGACAGAAGACCAATTACCCTCAAACCCTAGGGGTTGTGACTTCCTTGATACGCGTATGGGTCCTGTGCTTTCAGTAGTATGGGCCCCTACTACCTTCCACACCTACCCGTATTTGTGTCAAGTATCACCACAACACCCTAAACTGTATTTAACATAATTTGCGCTCAACCCTCACTAACAAGGGACATCGCCTAACTAGTAACTGATCCTGCAGTTCCACACCACTCATATATCCATGAAACTTCCATCATCCCCTACAGCGCTAGTGTACACTGGCTGCACATAGTGTTGGACCCGATAGACTTTTGAATATCCGATCCTACACTAAGGTCGAATCGGACATTCTCAGGCTATAAGATCTTGACTATCCACAGCCGTGGTGCATACACTAAACATCTACATTCATGATGTCAATCCCATATACAAGAAACCCTAGGCTAATAGGTATCATACAATCAGGCCAATCTATCATGCGATTCCTGAAAATACCTAGCCTAGCACTAGCATGCTGTTCTAATCATATCAGAATATCAAATAACTGTATGGTACTTTGAGGCTTACTTACAGGCTCCGGTTGATCGTACCTTCTGCATCCTCCATCCTTTATTTTGAAAACAATTTTTAAAACTTATTACTCCAAAAATCTCCTTGGTTTGAGACTGGATTCACACGAGTGTTCCTCCAATTCGCTCAAACAAAGGCTCTGATACCAACTTGCAACACCCATAAAATTTACGCCAAATTTAATCTTTTAATACTAACAAAAGAGTCAAATAGTAATTGTTTTTACAAAACATTTCCAATTCATTTATCATCCGAGTGTCCCAAAATAGATCATGAGGATGAGGAGCGGTACGGTCATGCCTTCGCCTTCCGTCGCTCTCCTGAAGTACCTGAAACAATAAACTGAAAACTGTAAGCCCGAGGGCTTAGTGAGCTACCCCCAAAATACCATTACCACACTGGCAGAAACCAAAGCCATAACGATCAATCAACAACATACATACTGGGCCATCGGCCGGACTGGTCCGCCCTACTGGGCCTACAGTCAATCTGAATCTATCCCGAGCCTTCGACATGACTGGTCTACCGTGTGGGCCTACAGTCTCCCCGGACCGCTCAGAGGGTGTGTTGGCCTTCAGCACAAAGCAGGACTGCCTCAACCCAACCAACAAGCAACTAACCATGTTTGCATACTATCATATACTGGCATGAACACTTAGCAAACATATCTATCTCATTGACCATCAATCATAGAGTTCCATCCATAGCTAGAGTATTGACCTAATAGGTCACTAACATACCAATCCTCACGGATCATAAAAGCATAACATACTATCTATCCTGATTCCGATCCAATAGATCAGAATCTTATGTAGCATACCATAACTTCTAGCAAGGCAATAACATAACACCCATCCTAAACAGGATAAATTCTAGCAAGGCAATAACATAACACCCATCCTAAACCAGGATGAAATCTAACATGGCAATAACAAAGCAACCATCCTAACCCAGGATGTAAATCATAAAGGGTCGGCCTTGGTGCCATAGACCCTATCGATATAGTGAGGATAACTCACCTCGTAGATGTCCATAGAAATGCAAACTCCAACTATCAGATCACTTAACATCGGCTCCACCACCTATAACCATAGCACAATATACTCATAAGTTCTTACCCTTATGATACACCCCCATAATCTCTTAGTAATTCCCGATCAAGGTCAGAGTCCTCAATCAAGGTCAACAGTCCATGTTGACCTCTACTCGCCGAGTCCATGGAGCACATCCCAACTCGCCGAGTCATCGGAGTGACATGTTGAGTTCCTTCGAATCCCGAACAATCCTTAAGGGCCACCCGTCGAGTTTCCCCCTTGCAACTCGATGGGTACACACGCAAGTCTATCCAAGGGAAAAGTCATCCGACTCGACGGGTTGTTCTTCAACTCGTCGATTTTTATGGTGATCTTCATCGGACTCGCCGAATTGTTCATCCAACTCAGCGAGTTCAATGACCATCTTCATGGGACTCGCCGAGTCACCCTTGCGACTCGGCGAGTCCATCCAGTCCTCTTTCCATACAGATTTGTTTTGAGCCATGCAACGACTCCAAATCACAGATCTAAGCTTCTAGGGCATACTTACCACGTAAAGTTGCAAACTTTATGTACATGCATGGTTATAAAGGCTCCAAATGTCTATTTTAAGTTCTTAATGGAGCTTCTAGTCCAAGAGGGACTTCATCTACAACCAATACATCAACTTTATGACTCTAGCACCTAAGGAGGGTCCAGATCTGAAGTTACAACTTCAGATCTAGCCTATAGCTCAACATTCCAACTTAAAAATCCATAAAAAGCCCTAGAACTCAACAAGAGGAGAGAAAAGGAAGTAAGAATGGCACTTTGATACCTTCAAAAGATGCTAGCTGAGGCAAAACCCGTTCCCCCCCCCCCCCCCCTTTCTTGCTTCAATTTCCTTTGCACTCTTAACTCCCTTCCTCCAAAATCCTCTCTTCCAAGCTTCAAAACTACTCCAAGGACACATACACGAATTAGGGTTTATAAGGGCTCTCAAAGATTGTAAGGAAGCCCAAAGGAGGCTGAAGCTCCTTTAAATAGGGGTGCAAACCCCGGGATTTAGGGTTTCATCCGCCAGCTCCTACTCGTCGAGTTCCAATAGTGGACTCGCCGAGTAGGTCACTAAACACGCGTTCTCCCCCGCTGCTACTCGACAAGTAGGTCGACCAACTCATCAAGTAGAGCTTTATCCAGAAAATCATAATGAAGAAATACCTGAGGATCGGGGCGTTACGCTATTGTACCAATTAATCATGAATTACCAATTAAAAATTTTGAATTTGGTCAATGCTCTCAAAGTCCTGACTATTCCAGTTCGGATGAATCAAGTCCCAATTTTTTGAAATTTCCAAAGGATTTAAGGAAACCGCAACTAAATATCACTGACGGCGGTTCTCCTAAAACCGAAGCAAACCGAGTTTTTAAAGAAGAATTTCGTTCCCTTGGCAAGCAACGGGAAATTTATTCAAAACAAAAGAAATTTGTTAAATGTTCCAAGTCAAAGAGTCCAGAAAAACTTCTTTTCTCAAATTATCACTTCAAATCAACTGTTTCCAAGAAAACAAAAAGGAAGGAGTTCACTGTTTCTAACACTGCTCAGAAATCATCTGACATAAAGGTTAAGTCTTTTCGATCAAATGGTTTTTAGGTGTATTAATTAGACAATCCAAAATGGAAAGGTATTTTACCTACCCCAACCCTTCCAAAGTCATTTTCATAAACTCAAAAATGGAAAGGAATCTTGCCAACTCCGGCACTCAATAGGTCACTTCAAGAGTTTAAGAAACCACTTCACAAAAAGCCTGCACGTGCTTACACACCTGCAAGACCTGCAAATAACACCTTTTCAAAACACACAAACAAATGTCAGGGTAAATGATAAAAAGTTCATGTGTTAATGTCAGTGTCAAAAGATCTTCTCTCATGACAAATCTCGTCATTCTCAAAAGACTCGTAACTATCCTCAATCTCACAAAACTCCAAAAAATCTCAAACACCCAGGACTAGGCTTGAAAGTTGACTTGAAACATGTCCCTACAACCTCACATTATGCATTGATTAAAACATCGCATGTTACTCCGGGCTCTAAACTCGCTTGGGTGCCCAAATTAACCACTTAACTTCTATAGGCTTTGTGCAAGGGGGATCAAGAAGAAGAATGGTTGATCGACAGTGCCTGCTCCTTGCACATAACCGGAAGGTTAGAATACCTTCGAGATTTCAGGCCTATATGCAATGGTGGAAATGTTACATTCGACAACAATGTGAATGGAATCATCCGAGGTTACGGTGTACTCACTACGGGGAACTTCTCAATTCAAGAGGTTGTTTATGTAGAAAGCCTTAAACACAATCTCATCAATGTTGGCCAACTATGTAAGGCAGGCTATCGAGTTGAGATTGATGATCAATTTTGTTACGTTATGACGAGTGATAGAAGCACCTACTTAATCAAGTTACGATCCGAAGGTACCATGTATCCTCTAGATGTTTCTCTCATCATTGGTAAACCACAACTGTGCTTTCTCTCCAAAGCTGTATCCGAAGTTAGCTGGTTATGACACCGCAAGCTAGCTCATCTTAACTTCAGATACATCAACACCTTGTCACTGGAGAACTGGTCAGAGGACTACCCATTCTCAATTTCAGCAATGACACTCTATGTCCTGCTTATGAATGTGGTAAGCAGTCCAAAGCAAGTCACCCTATGGTGATTGACTCTTCTATATCTGAACCACTTGAGCTACTCCACATTGGTCTCTACGGTCCATCAACCATAGCCAGTCTCCATCATAAAAAAATATATACTGATTATAGTTGACGACTTCACTCGCTTCACTTGGGTATTCTTCCTCGGACTCAAATCCGAAGCACCGCAAATTCTAATAAACTTCATCAAAAAATAGAACTCCAGATCAAGCTGCCTATAAGACGCATCCATAGTAATAATGGCACTGAATTCACTAATCATCCTCTCAAAAACTTCTTGGTGTCAAAAGGTATCTCTCATAACTTTTCAGCTCCTTATACACCTCAACAAAATGGTGTAGTAGAGCGAAGGAACCGTACTCTTGTTGAAGCAGCCAAATCCATGTTCAACTTCGCACATCTTCCTCTTTACTTTTGGGCTGAAGCTGTAGCAACCGCATGCTTCGTTCAGAATCGAAGCATTGTGTGCAAACGCCTCAACAAGACACCATATGAGGGACTCAACAACCATAAACCAAATGTTCGTTTCTTTCACATCTTTGGGTGTAGATGTTTTGTGATCAACAACAGAGATCAGCTCAACAAATTTGCACCGAAGTCTGATGAAGGCATCTTTCTTGGTTACTCCACCAATAAGGTTGCTTATCGGGTTCTCATCAGACGAACGAGGCTAATCATTGAAAGTTTCGATGTAAAGTTCGATGACTCTTACATCTGCAACACCCCTCCATCTACTGAAACCACTGCCATCATGGAAAGTGACATTCCTGCTTCTTCAGGTCCTCTAAACCTAGTTGAAGTCAATTATGATGATCTTTTCGACCCTGTTGAAATGGCAAAACTATTGGAAGTTCTTGTGTCACCAACTGCTCAACAACAACACGCTGATGTTTCTGGTCCATCTCTATCCGAAGTAGCATCTCTCAATACTTTCACCTCTCCGGTTGAGGGGGAAAACTCTACTCCGGATCAAACAACAACCATCGAGGTCCCAATACTTGATGATGCTCAAGTTCCCGTTCTTAGAAAATCATTACCATCAAACGTATCTTCGGATTCGGATGATGAAATCATAGAGAATATTGACACTCGAACCAACTCAAGGATCATCACCCTCCCATCAGCAGTCCAGGGGGAACCTTCTCAGATTCCTGTGAAACTCCCATCAGCAATCCAGGGGAACCTCTCCAAACTACTCAAGAAAATGTCATTCTCGCTCCAACAAGCCAAGATGATTCCGCAGACTGTTCTCAAATCCATAGGGATTTACCATCCCCATCCGAAGAAACCTCTGATATTGAAAATATTCCTTCTACCGCAGCTACTGATCATTTGATGCCTCGTTTACATTTATGGACGAAGGATCACCCACCAAGTCAAATTATCGGCAACCCATCCGCAGGTATCCAAACTCGATCTGCCAAGGATTTATCTGATCATTGTCACTATGCAGCATTTATTTCAGCATTGGAGCCTCGATCCATCAAAGAAGCATTATTGGAACCAGATTGGATTTCTGCAATGCAAGAAGAACTGGAAGAATTCAAAAGAAACAAAGTGTGGCAACTTGTTCCCATTCCACAAGACAATACTATTGTTGGTACAAGATGGGTGTTCAAGAACAAGTTAGATGAATCTAGTGCGGTTATCAGAAATAAGGCAAGACTAGTTGCGAAGGGCTACAGTCAACTGGAAGGTATTTACTATGATGAAACATATGCTCCGGTGGCTAGAATGGAAGCCATCCGAATCTTCTTAGCATATGCTTCCCACACAAACATCAAGGTACACCAAATGGATGTTAAGAGCGCTTTTCTCAATGGGGAATTGAAAGAAGAGGTTTATCTTCAACAACCTCCCGGCTTTGAAAGTATCGAGTTCCTTGATCACTGCTACAAGCTTCAAAAAGCAGTCTACGGTCTGAAGCAAGCTCCTAGAGCTTGGTATGACACTCTTTCTGAATTTCTAGTCTCTTCAGGCTACAAAAGAGGAGTGATTGATCCCACACTATTTAGAAAAGAAAACGGTAATCACCTTATGCTTGTACAAATCTACATGGATGATATCATCTTCGGATCGACTAATCAAGGAATGGTGGATGAATTCGCTAAGCTTATGACAAACAAATTTCAAATGAGCATGAATAGAGAGATTAATTTCTTTCTAGGTCTTCAAGTTAAACAAATTCAGCAAGGGATATTCATTCATCAAGAGAAATACACCATTGAACTTTTGAAGAAATACTCTATGGACAACTGCTCCTCGGCTAAGGTCCCTATGGCCTTCGGATATAAGATCTTTGCTGATCCCTCTGGTGAATCTGTGGATCATAAGACTTATAGAGGTATCATTGGCTCTCTAATGTATCTCACCGCAAGCCGACCAGACATTGTCTTTGCAACTCGTGTATGTGCAAGGTATCATGCTGACCCAAAGGTGTCACATATGACCGCAGCCAAAAAAATTCTCCAGTACCTAAAAGGAAGCAAATCTCTTGGTCTATGGTACCCCGCAGGCAATGACTTCAGTCTACAAGCATTTACCGATGCGGATCATGCCGGATGCAAACTTGATCGAAAAAGTACATCTGGTGGATGTCAATTTTTAGGAGGTAGACTTGTCAGCTGGTCCTTAAGAAAACAAAGCTGTGTTTCATTATCTACCGCAGAAGCTGAATATGTGGCAGCAGCCATCTGTTGTTCCCAAGTCATATGGATGAAGACACAACTATTAGACTACGGATATAGAATGCTGCGGATACCAATCTACTGTGACTCTGAAAGTGCCATAACGATTTCTCATAATCCTATTCAACACTCTACGACGAAACATATTGAACTACGGTATCACTTCATCAAAGACCACATTCTGAAAGGTAACATTGAACTCATCTTTGTCCCTACTCATGAAGAGATTGATGATGTGTTTACAAAAGCACTTGATTCCACCAAACTCAATGCATTCTTACAAATGTTGGGAATGATGAATCCAAAGCTTCTGGATCAGTGAACCCAACTGGTTTAGATTCTCCCACAATTGCCTCTAGCAATTTCAGAGCAATTTTCGAAAATCAACCCACATACAATGCTCCCACAAAACTGATGATCAAGTTCTTTAAGAATCATCCTCTATTTGGACCATTCGATGCTTTCACAAACGTTGTTCCACTCTCTAAAAATGTGCTTTCTTTGCCTATTGCCCAATCGATAACCCCCAGGAAGTCCACCTAAATCTTATCAATGATTCTTTGGTCATTTTGTCCAAAGAAAAATTTCTCAATGCCATTAATCTGCTTGTTCATCCCTCCATTAAGTTCTTCACACCATCAATGGCGGACATCACCTCAGCACTGTATCAGATGGGCTATCAGAAGAAGATCAAAGGAATTGGTGAATTCAAGAAGAACCAATTGCCTGCGGTCTGGCAGTTTGTATGCCACTTTATCATCCGCAGTCTGTCCGGCAGAACCAGAGGCATGAATAACATGGGCCTAAAGCTTTTGGAACTGGTTTGGCGCATCTACACAGGCCACGTTGTGAACTACGGTCAGATCCTTTGGGATGAATTTCTGCAATACATTCCCAAAGAGAGCCCAAGGCAGAACCCGTCTGAGCTTACTTTTGCTAGGTTCTGGTCTCTCTGCATATCTGACTTGCATGCGGATGCAAGGATTGACATGGGTGATGACATCGACTTCTTCGTCACCAAAGATCTAAAAAGGTACAACCCTTCCTCTGATCAAACTATTTTTGGTCCAATCCGCATACTCCCTACTGATATTCTTTCTACCCTTGGTCTCGAGACTGTTGATGTCTCAGACCACATTGAGGCTACGGAAGTTATTGACCCATACCTTCCTACCCCGCCTCTTCCATCCGCAGCCTTAAACCCTGAAGGTACCGCGATCCCTTCCTCTACAAGTCTTTCTAACGTCTCTCAAAGATGAAAACACAAGGTTTCTTCTCTCCATGGTCCCCGAAACACAAAGAAATCTGGAAATCCCAAAAAGGATGCCCCTAAACCTTCCAAACGCTCAAAGAAAAGAAAAACACCACCCGCAATCATAACTGCTGAACCAAGTCTCCATGACTCCAACAGTGATTCTGAAGAGGATAACAAACCCATTTCTATCCTCAAGAAACGAAAACCTGATCCTACTAGCCAAATGCATGACTGGAACGATACCTCAGCCTCTCAACAGGCTCCGGTAGTCCTTGGGATGCCTGCACATCCATTCAACACCACTATCTTTTTCCTTTCAGACTCAGAAAGTGAGTCTGAATCACAACAAAGAGGAGACTCACCCTAGTACATTCCCAAAAGGATAATACTAGTTCTCGCCCTAAAGTCTCCAGGGCTTCCCGACTGCATATCTTTTCACCCGAGGAGTTGAACTCCATCCTGTTGAACGTCACCCAAACACTACAAACACATTCCCATCCGCAGGGCACTTATTCCGCCCATGCCAGAACTGAGCCGAGGCCAAACTTGACTACGGGTCAAGGAGACCAAGGAAGCTCAGGAAATCCTACTATGCTTTCATTAGAAACATGTGGTTTAGGCATGGTGAAGACTCGAATGATTCTTCGAGCAAGTATCAACCCTCTAACGAGGCTAAAGCCAAGAAATATGCTGCTTTTCGTAGGGCATTCCAAGCTCGCAAGGATCAGCAAATCAAACAACAACAGCTCAAGAAAGAAGAGATACAAGTTGTGGCCAAGTATTAGGCAGATGCCATAAACAATGCCAATACTGTGGCCACCATCCTCAAGGTTCAAGACTGGATGTCCGCAATGGCCGAAACAGTTCAGAAAGCTCAGGAAGCCGTTGCTGATCAGCATGCTTCTCAAGCTCCCCCCTCTCCCACTGCTGAAGGTTCACAAGTTGACGAATCGGAAATCAAAGTGAGCTCTGCTCCCATTTTTGGCTTTGATGATGCTGAACTACAAGAGGTAAACAAACCCTCTCCTTCTGATGATGATCTGATGATGTTTGATGAAGATGAAGAATTCAGTGGTTCTCATTACTCCACTTCTAAGCCAAAGGAAAAGAAGAAGAAGAAGAAACATGCAGTGACTAGGAAGGAATTCCTCAGTCTACAGGCCAAGGTTGATCAAATTCTGGCCGAAGTCAAGTTGACGCAACCAGAAGATACTCCAGGACCGCAGTCCCTTATTGAAAGAATTGAAAGGATGGAAACAAGAGAGCGAATGGCTGCGGAACGTACCTCTCTGAAGGTTGAAATGGGGATCAAGTCACTTGACAATAATCGTCAAGCTGATCACAAGGACTTTATGGCCACTGCGGAACGCCTCATTTCTGAGGTTACCACAATCAAAGCCGATCTCCAAGCAGCCATTGCGGATTAGGCCTCACACTCTGAAAAGTTGATTGCTGAGACTCATACTGCTTATGAGTCTGCAATCTCCTTTCTTCAAACAGCAATCAACCGACTGTAGCGATCTTTTTCTGCCAACTTCCATGGTCCAGAAATTCTTCACCTCACAAAGGAAATCCACAGATTTCTTTTCAACCCCACCATCCCAAATAATCTTCAACTGGTCGAAGCCCTCAAAGCCCAATTTCAAGAGGTATATGCCAAGGTTGATGGCCTTCGTCAATGGCTTGAGGAGACTCTGGGTCTGAACTCCTCAAGTGGGGGAAGTGAAGAAGTCTATCGAGAAGAAGAAGTTCATCATTTCAACCAATCCATCTCACAACATCAATCTCCCCTTGTCTCCTCTGAAAAAATTCCAACACCACAACCTTCAACGCAACCATCTCCTTCACCGCAACCATCTCATCACACTCCACCTCACATCTGCACTTCAAACTGAACACACTCCAGAAGAAGTTCATCATTCCAACCAATCCATCTCATAACATCAATCTCCCCCTGTCTCCACTAAAAAAATTTCAACCCCACAACCTTCACCGCAACCATCTCCTTCACAACAACCATCTCATCACACTCCACCTCACAACTCTCCACTTCAAACTGAACACACTCCAAAAAAACCAGAGACTCCTCCCCATTTCAAAAACCTTGAGGAGCATATGTCTTCTCCGAGTTCAAACGACTCCCCTGCCACCACTCAAAGAAAAAGAGATTGGAAGGCAGCCAAGCTTGCTGAAGAAGTATGGAGACTTTGTGGATTTGACACCATCATGGACGAGTCCCGAATAAACTCTTGGGTCAATCCACATAGAAGATTGCTCGAGGATGACTACGTCCCACATCTTACCTATGCGGAACCCCCCTCAGATGGTTACTGGGATGTCCCAATCTCACCAAATGCCAAATACTTCACTGGATTTGAGCAGTTTGACCGCAACCTTCCTGAAGATAAAAGACTTCCAATGGAATTTGAGAGACTTAGCCAATTCTATGCTAAGCATGCCTCTCCCGTTGAACATATATGGTCTAACGATAGACCATCCGCAGTCAAAAATTACAAGATTCAGAAGTTTATGAAGGCCGAGTTCATCCAGTACACTTTGACCAGGAGGGAACATGACTACATCCGTACCCAGGCTGATTTTCCATGTATGAATCCTGAAGAAGTCTTTCTCATCGCCAAGGTGTTTCAGCACAAGTCTGAGAAGCATCCGAAGATGAAGATTGCACTTCAAAGGGCCAGTACTTTCCTTAAGGAAACAGTCTGTGACTACGCCAAAATCGACGCAGGCATTCATCCCATCATTTCCAAGATTGCTGATCTGCCACCACTTGACCCCGCACCGATGCCTACCGAAGGCTATGAGGAAAGATCCGTAGGTGCAACTAACGATCCTAAACTTGGAGTCATTTTCAAGAGGAAGACTGATAGCGTCAAATACATCATTGCTATGACTACCATGCATCGTCTCACCAGAAAGCAACTTGAGATCTGCCGAAACGCAGTTGAAAAATCCAAGCACACCACCGCAGAGGTCAAGTTCGAGATCCTTAGAAGAATCAACTGGCTGGAGAACATCAGGAAGTTTTGGTGGATCTTGATCAAGTTTCTTAAACTTGACAGCTGATCAAAGTTAAAGAGGTCACTTAGGGGGAAATTGTTGAATAAAAAAAATGACCCTCTTAAACTTCAGCTACCGAAGTTACAAAGCCACCGCAGTCAAGCAGTCTCTTCAACTATCATCATCCGAAGTCTTGAGTACCGAAATCTCTATCTTGTTTACATTACTTTGTCTTTATTGTAAAACACTCTATTGTCCAGTATGCCTTGCATGACTACTCTTAGAGTTGTAAACCTGTTAGCTTTATGAGTATCTATAAATAGAACTCATTCTCGTGTAATCAAGTAGAAGTGAATCTTTCATCTAATTCTAATACATATCTCAGAAGTTCTCATTCTATCTTACTCAATCTTCTTACTCTCATAATCAACTACCATCTCTCTTCGGAGCAAGTCTCTTGTGACTTAATCACTAAGTTTGATCTCAATTATTAACTTGGTTTGAATGCTTTCCTCGTTATGAATCAACTTAAGTGTATACTTGAAATAACAAATGTTGTCATTTACATTTCTTTATTTTTCCGCAACTAACTCACTAACTTCTAACAGTTAATATTATTGTTGAGCTAATAGATCCTTCGAGATTAACTATTCTGCTATATACTTGTTCTAACGTTTGTTCAAGTGTGTCTCAAAGTTTTTCTCTCAACAATTATGATTCTTGATAGAAGTCTATAAGTTTAGAAATCGACTTATCGATTCCTATGTAAAAGCGTTTTTTTCTTTGGCCTTTTCCTTTGGACTTTTAATTGAAATTAAAATTAAACGTTAAGAAGTATAAAATATAAATGTATAATTATAAAACTTATATGGGGTGAGTTATAAATGGAATGGATCGGTGATGATCTATACCCGACCCATTTAATAAAAGGGTTAGTGGGTATGGATTGTTAACGGGTAAACGAATCAAAAACTACTCTCCAAACCCATATAATTCTTACGGGTTTGGATCTGAACAGGATCAAAACCCGTTCCATTGCTAGGTCTAGGTTTTAGTAAATATAAAAATCGCCAAAAAAATAAATCCATATATTTCTTAAATAGAAATACACAAATGAATAAAACACTATTTTAACTTTTAACTTTAAAATAAAATGAAATCAAATAAAGGGTACTGTCAAATATTCTTATTTAAAAAAAAACGATCTTTGTGACTTTATACAAGTGTAAATATGGACATAATATATTAAATTTGATAGAACGACTTTTCATAACAAAAATAAAACAACAAAAAATGGAACTAAACTTAGGATCTTCATGGACAAAATTTCTTGCCCTTAAAAATATAGAAGATCCCTTACTTAGAGCAGAAGAAAGATAAACTTCTCTCCTTTTTCCTAGTACTCGAATTTGATTAGTTTTTTTTTGATTATCAAGAAGTTAGAATAAAAAATCAAAGAATTACAAACTAATGGCCAAAAAGGGTTGTAGAACTGCAAAAGTCAATTGACTTTGAGCTTACAGCTCTTAACCGATTAAAAGAAAAAACAACCATTTTTTAAAAATTTCATATTTATGGAATTTGTGGGACCCAAACACCACAACATTGCCATAATTCCACATGACCCATATCATCATCAAAAGACAACTTCTAACACCAATATCTTCATATGACTATAAAATACTATCAACGGATGTGAAAAGGTCGGAAGCCACAACAAAGAAGCAAATGATAGATCCAACCAATGACCTACAAATGCCGCAGCATGGCCCGCCACTTCACCAGAAAAAAACAAATTTAAGACTTTTTCAATATGAACATCATAAGCATGGCACATAATTGAGTCCATATCGATACCCTTATTCTCTACATTACTTTTAATAAGGATTAGATTGTGTAAAAACATCCAAAGTAGTATATCTTTCTTTTTAGGAACACATAAATTCTATCTCATCTCATACATGTCTCTAAACCATATATTTCGAAAACAAAGTATTAGCGCCATCATCAACACATTTTTTCTAAATTGAAAAAAGAAGAATACCTTTATCTTGATGATGATTACACTATCTATCAATCTTAGTCCAAACACCACAACCAAAGTGAGCTGATCCTCATTCGGACTCCACCACATTATTGTTGAGCTTTATTTAAAAATAGTTTTATTAAAACGCTAAAAATAACAACAGAAGCTTTAAAACTTGAATATACTTAAAAACTATTTCAACCTACCAATGAGCCTTTTGCATTCATAGAAAGATTAAACCATCCATATAATGAAAAAAATAACAACCTTTGTAGACTTTGATTCCTCAAGGGGAAGGCGCGGAAGTTGTAGAAGATGACAAGAGAGACTAAAAATAAAGTTGCTCTATATGTATCCACCAAACAAGTATTAGCTACCAAAGATTCTATTCTACTATTGTAATAAGTGCCTCGTAAGCCTTTACGAACTAATACCAAATTAGTCTTAAGGAGAAACACTCATGAAAGATCAGTTAACTCGCTAGTTCTTCAAAAGAAACCAAGGAGAGAGGAAAAATGATGCCTATAGTTTTGAGAGAAAAGAACTAAAGACCAATGTAATTTGCAAGCCTTTATTCTCTTTATATACTTGCATGCATGTACTAAGAACCATACTTGCATTAAATGAAAGCATGACACCAGGGCAGTGTCAACTAGGGATGAGATTTAGAACTGGAAAACCGGACCGGAACCGGAACCGTTAGAACCGGAATATATAAAATCGGTCCAGGTTCCGGGTTTAAAAATTAGCTTTATCCGGGTTCCGGGTAATCTGGGTTTGGGTCCATTGGGTCCGAGTAAACCGGGTCTAAAAACCGGAACTAGTGTTTGGAACCGGAACCGGTTTTTGTGAAACGTTTATGTAACAACGTAAATTTTAAGACAAATTTTTACTTTCTAAAAATTTTATTTACATCCAAGATAAAGCATAAAAATCCAATGTATCATGTCATAAAACAAGTCATACAAATCCCAAGATCATAAATCCCCTATCAGTGTGTACAGATCACGCCGGCGCCTTCCCACGGTCCTCGCTGGTAACTGAAACACGTAACACAACAACTGTAAGCATAAATGCCTAGTGAGTTCCCCAAAATACAACTTACACACATACGCCTTTCCAGGCCCTGACCTTCCGGTCCCTGTGTCTCAGGGGACTTCCGTCCCGACTGGGTAAACCTTCCGGTCCTACCCATGCCAACCTTACGGTCCACATTACAACGCCTTCCGGCCAATAACATATTCGCCTTCCAGCCCATACATAATGCCTTCCGGCCCATATCAAGTATATCATACATGGCACATATAACGACTAACTTATCACACATATATCTCATACCAAATCTGACCTTCCGGTCACACAGTCAAACCCTTCCGGGTGTAGTATAGTGAGAAGACTCACCTCGTGGAAAGTCTAAGATCTCGAGTCCTTGCTAACACCGACCTCGAACGACGGATCAACCTCGCCTAAACATAAAACTATCATATATTACACAAGGACTTCCACCACTTAGAACTTTACTCCTTATCATCATTCCTCAGAGGGTAAAAGACCATTTTACCCTTCCTTGACCTAAAGTCCTCAAGTTGACCAAAACCCTAAAGTCAACCAAAGTCAAACCCTGAGAGTACGCGGGGCGTACTCTAGATGTACGCGGGGCGTACGTCGCCAACCCCTCCCTGATCGGGGTCTCCACCCAGTACGCTGCGCGTACTGGGAGTTACGCCCAACGTAACCCCCAGAATCAGCCATTCTCCATTTATGGTCTTAATCGGTTAGGCCATTACTTCCACTTCTAGATCCGACTCTTCTAATGTGTCTTAACCCATAAAGTCGAGACCTTTAAGCCTTGGCACGACTGTAAAGGCTCCAACATCACAATACAACCTTTTATTCAAACTCAAGGACCTAGATCTCATGCATGGTGAAATCCCCACGTCCAAGATGCCATTTTTATGAGTCTACAACTCCAATAGATCAGAAATATGAAGTATCTAAGCTTATGGAGGCCATTTGCACAAAAGTCTCCACCTTTGGGACTTAAACCCTAGAAAATGACCTTTTAAGCATACAACATGAACCAAGTGACAAGATCCGAACTTTATACCTGGAAATGAAGCTTTAGCCCTTGCAAGGTTCAGATCTACACTTGAGCACCACTTCCAGCCTCTCCAACAAGCTCTTCTTCTTCTATGCAACCTTGAAATGGCACCACCAAGCTTAGAATACACACACAATGGCCTAGGAACGAGGGTACACTCTTTTTAGGGTTTCACTATGAGGGATGGTGGCTGAAAAGACCAGCCACATGTTCCTTATATAGCCCCCAACAAAGGAATTTAGGGTTTGGGTCTGAATACATTACGCCAGGCGTAACCTTGGGTACGCCCCACGTACCTGAGGGAAAATGCGTCCAAAAAGAGGCGCGCGAGTACGCGCAACGTACACCTTGTATGCCCAGCGTACTCGCTTACCATGAAAACCCTAATTCACAAAACTTAACCAAGATGCAAGGCCAAAAGAAGAATACCTGGATTTCGGACTGTTACAGTTTAAAAGATGCATATCTCATTCATTTCAACTCCGATTGACATGCAATTTTTTCCAATATGTACTTAAGAGTTTGTACATGATTTTAGACTATAAATTTGCTATTTTTAGTTTTATATTCATTGACTTAGACTCCCCCAATGTCGAGGAATCAAAGCTGGAAGTTTTTAGTTTTTTAGTTTTTTTGTATTCGGTGAAAGTTTTAAAACATGCATATCTAATTCGTTTGAAGTCGGATTGACATGTGGTTTTCTTCAACATATAGTTTAGAGTTTGTTCATGATTTTAGACTATAAATTTGTCATTTTTAGTTTTATATTCATTGACTTATACTCCCCCAAAGTCGAGATATCAAAGCTGGAAGTTTTTTGTTTTTTTTTGTTTTTTTGTATTCGATTAAAGTTTTAAACATGCATATCTAAATCGTTTGAAGACGGATTGACATGTGGTTTTTTTTTTTCCAAATTGTAGTTTACAGTTTGTACATGAGTTTAGACTATAATTTTTTCATTTTTGCTTTAATATTCAATGCTTTATAGTCCTCCGAAGTCGGGATATCAAAACTGAAAATTTTCAACTTTTCAGCTATTTGTTTTTGTAATTTGTATTCTGTGAAAATGTTAACACACGCATATCTCATTTGTTTAAAGTTGGATTGACATGCAGTTTTTTCCATAGTGTATTTTAGAGTATGTACATGATTTTAGACTATAATTATGCTAATTTTGGTTTCTTATTCAATGAGTTACAGTCCCCCAAAGTCGGGATATCAATATGAAAATTTTCAAAATTCAACTCATTAAGTAGTAAGTAATTACCAAAAAATTCAGGTTTTTCCGGGTTTTCCGGTTCTAAACCCACTTTATCCGGTTCCAACCTACCCACTTTAATGTTTCTGGGTTTTCCGGTTCTAGACCCACTTTACCTGGTACCGTACCTGGAACCGAACCGAAACCGGTTCCTATATACCGGTCCGGTCTCAGTTCTACAAAATCCCATTAACCGGTTCCGGGTCCATCCGGTTCGGGTTTGGACCCACTTTCATCCCTAGTGTCAACCAGTTTGGGGTCTCTAAGCGAACCAAAAAGTTGGGGCCCTTTCATAAATACAATTAGAATCAATTTCATTTTGTTCATTATCAATTTCAACATTAGTTTGTTCATTATCAATTTCAATATTAATTTTTCCATGATTATTATTATTAAGATTAGTTCGTTCTTGCTCATTATCAACATTTTTGTTTGTAGTTAAAAATTGTCAAAACGACCTTTTTGTGATTCTATACAAACTTCTTGTTGCATTTTCGTTTTCCTTTTTTATAGCTCAAGATTCATACTTTCTCCTAGACATAATTCTTCTTTTCCTTTTAACAACAACTATCACCAAGACAATAAAAAGCCAACCGGGACGTAAGTAAATCAATAATGGATAATAGATTGGAAATACCTAGTTGCTTGCTTGGCAAAATGAGTTCTTGACTGTTCTTGAGTCATGACAACTGAAATTCGTTCCAAAAATCCAATTACAATCTTTCCAATATCCAAAGCCCAAATCTGATTCCAATATCCAATATCCAAAATCCAAACCTAATTCAAAAATCCAACTTGACATAGTCAAAATTAAAAAAAATTAAGCCATATTAACCCTAATTGATAGTCTAATCGAAAAAGAAAAATCAACAATGAAGTTATCAATTATTAGTTATGGAATATGGCGAAATAGAGAATTAGAGAAAGAACATACCATTTCAAAATCAAGAATCAACTGATGGAGAATCGATTTTTGAACAATCAATATTCAAGAAGCAATTTTTGATTTTTGATCAGATCAAGATTCAAGAATCGATCACTCTTTAGACTTTACAGCCAGGAAGAAGAAAATCGAGAACACAGAAGAAGAACAATAATTTATAATTCAATTGTGAATTGGGCGTGCGTGTTTGCAAGAATGGAGAATCTGAAATCGTCATTCATCCCTTAATTAATCAACATTTAGATTAAGGTTAAGTGGGGCCCCTTAGGATTGGGGGCCCTAAGCCCTTGCTTAATTTCAATCAATATAGAGTCGGGCCTGCATGACACAAATAAGAAGCATGAGAGATATAAGAAATTGATTCACAAGCAAACACACCCACCACTAGAAGTTTCCTCAGCTTTGACATGAAAGAGTCAAGCTAGAGTATCTTTCACTCCTTATTTATATAACATGTGCAAGTATTATATAAATGAACTTTAACTGGTCTAAAGTAATGTACAGAACATATAAATCATCCTTTATGAATTACTAGTTGTTTTCTCTGTTGTAAAATATTATTTTCATATAATTATATTTTTACAGTTAATACAAGAGTTGATAATATTTATTAGTAATTAAATCCTAATACATAATCAATAAGTGTCTTCTTGCTATAAGATGTGACCCTATAGGATCATATGTTATTAGCAAATATCATTCTATAATGATTTTTGAGCATATAGATCTTTCAGTCTTCTGCTTGCACAAGACCTACTACCCCTAACAACACATGACGAAGTGCCATTCAACAACATCCGATTCCCCCAATGTAACAACAAAAAATTTAAGCCAAATTTAAACTTTTCAAAAACACTTTAAATCAATAATCATTACAACTTGGTTTCCAAAATAGTTCATATCAGAGTTTTCCCAGCAATCATAACAAAAGATAAGAAGCTGTACGATCACGCCTTAGCCTTGCCGGAATCCCCCGATGTACCTGAAACCATAAACAGAAACTATAAGCCCAAAATATTAGTGAGTTTCCCCCAAAATACCCATACTCACAGCTATACACATAGAATCACAAACAACATAATATGGGTCCAGTCAACCATCAGGATCGAATACCACAGGCCCACAAACAACAGGTTGGAATGCGAACATACTATGGGTCCAATCATCCTCGGGATGGAATACCCCAGGCCCACAACCAACAGGTTGTAATGCCCACATACTATGAGTCCAATCATCCTCGGGATGGAATACTCATGCCCTCAACCAACAGGTTGGAATGCCCAGGTCTACTGGCCTCCACACAAATCAGATAAGCCTCAACTGCCAACAAATATGTGTACATATAACAGATAATCACATAATAGTCTATAGATAACAAACTGATCTATTAGATCATACCACATAACATATAATATTATCCTACCCTCTAGGATATCTAACTAACAGTCATACCACATATCACATATTATCATCCTACCCTCTAGGATACTGACCTAACAGATCATACTAACATAACATAACCAATAACAATTCAAAGGGCCAACATTGGTGCCTTAGACCCTTAAGTATAGTGAGGATAACTCACCTTGCAAAAGTCAGCTCAGTAGATAAAATCCAACTCTTGGATCGCTACCACAAACTCCACCACCTATTATCATAATAGAACCATGCTCGTAAGTTCCCAACCTTCCAAGGTACCCCATAAGTCAACTAGTCAACCCATGGTCAAAGTCAAAGTCAATAGTCAAGGTCAACAGTCCATGTTGACCCTAACTCGTCGAGTATCCTCAGCCACTCGCCGAGTTCTTTGATATACTCGTCCACTCGCCGAGTCACCAAAGTGACTCGTCGAGTTCCTAAGGCTCGAGATCGAAGCTCTAAGGCTACTCGTCGAGTTTCCCTTCTTGCAACTCGACAAGTTCACACACATCCATTAATTGGGAAACCATAACTGACTCGCCGAGTTGTTCATCCAACTCGTTGAGTCGACGACAATCTTCATCGCACTCGCCGAGTTGTTCATCCAACTCGTCGGGTTCATACCCATCTTCATATGACTCGCCGAGTTGACCATGCGACTCGCTGAGTCCCTTCAGTCCTTTAACCATATAGACCCTTTTTAAGCCATGCCAAGGCTCCAAATTGCAGATCCAACTTCCTTAGGCATCCTTATCACGTAAAGTTGCAAACTTTATGTGCATGCAAGACTTTTAAGACCCTAAAATGACTAAACTAAGCTTGACATGAAGTTACACACATGAGGGAAGACTCATACTAGGCGAAGCTGATGACTTTACGAATCTAGAGGCTAAGGGGAGTCTAGATCTGACGTTACAACTTCAGATCTTGGCTTAATGGAACAACGTAAATTTTCAAAACAATTTTTCATTTCCAAACATAATAATTTTCATGCAACAATTTCAAAACTCATTGTATCAAATTTTATCTTAGAAAACATGTCCCAGAATATCAAACACATAAATCTCTATCAATGTGTACGGATCATGCCGAAGCCTTCCCACGATCCTCGCTGGTATCTGAAACACATATCACATAACTTGGTAAGCATAAATGCTTAGTGAGTTCCCCAAAATACCACATACAACATGTACGCCACTCAAGGCTATAACTCTACAAGACCTTCCGGTCAATGTGTCTCAGGGGACTTCCATTCCATAATATTGATAGACCTTCCAGTCCCACTTCTCTAACCTTCCGGTGTGTATCATCTTGACCTTCCGGCCCATACACTGTTGACCTTCCGGTCCATATCATAATACTCATAACATAACATAGCACATACATATCATATAACAACATACATCACATACTCATCATAGCACATAAGATCTTCCGGTCACACATAATTACCACTCTAGGTAAAGTATAATGATAAGACTCACCTCGTATGATGTCGGATAATCTCTCGTGCTCGATAACCCAACCTAGCCTCCTCCTATCAAAATGATAACACCTCTAATCAATACTCTCACTTGTCCTCATCTCCAAAGAATGGGTAGAAGACCATTATACCCTTCCTTGACCTCTCTTGAATCAGCTTGACCAAAACCCTAAGGTCAACTGAAGTCAACTCTAGTCAACGGTCAAACTTAGACCAGACTCGTCGAGTGCACTCGGGTGACTCATCGAGTCCATGCATGTTCTCAGAATCCTCCTAAGGCCTCACTCGACTTGTCGAGTTAGCCTTTCACTCAACGAGTTACCACTGGTCACGAATCGCGGGGTAACCCGACTCGTCGAGTCCCCTTATGAACTCGGCGAGTTCCCTCCATGGCAACAATCAAATGACCTTCTGAGGTCAGATCTGCTTCTCTAACTTATAGATCTGACCTCCTAACACCCACTAATCATGTAAAGGTTCAATCTTTAAGCTCATGCAACACTCATATGTCCTTATTTGATGAAATACCTCCTAAAATGGCAACCAAGGTCCACAACTCCAAAGGGACTGCATAAAGCTGGAAGGTTGGGATTCTCTAGACCTATCATGGTACAAATCTAATGCTTATTGCACATTGGGACTTCATATACTCCATAATCCTTTGAAATCAAGGGTCAAGAAACCCTAGATTCATGAAATCTACACCATACAGAAAGAGAGGGCGATTTGTTACCTCAAAGTGAAGCTCCTTGCTCCAAAATCTCATAATGACAAACTCCTTTGGTCCTTTTTGCTGAAACCCTTCTTTTACTTTGCAAAATCACACCAATAAAGCTCAAGATGGATCTTCTCTCACTCTCTATGCTCTCTGGTTCATAGGAATCTCTCAAGGGTGAAGGTGGCGGCCAATGAAGGCCATAAGGACCCTTAAATAGGGCACATGCCCAAAGATTTAGGGTTTCTGTCCACAACACGGACTCATCGATTCGACTTGCCGACTCGTTGATTCCATTCATTAATCCGAGTCATCAATCGCGATCCTACTCGACGAGTCTAGGCATCAACTCGTTGAGTCCCTCTTCCTTAACTTAAAATAAATATTTAAAATATGATACATGGAAATCCGGATGTTACAATTCTCACCCACTAGAATCAGACTTCGCCCTCGTAGTCTCTCTCTGCAAACAACACTAGATGCTGCTCCCGCATCTCCAACTTCGATTCCCACGTCAGCTCGGACGCTCTCCAATGTCGCCGCTGGACCTGAACCAGGGGCACCTCCTTGTTCCTCATAACCTTGATCTTTTGATCCAGGATCGCAATCAGTTTCTCTACATAATTTAGGCTCGCATCCACCTGAATATCCTCTAGCGGTACTACTGTCGTCTCATCGGCTAAACACTTCCTCAACTGAGATACATGGAAGGTATCACGTATTTGTCTCAACTCCGCATGTAGCTCCAAACGATATGCTACCTTGCCTACCCTCACAGTTACCCTAAAAGGACCAATGTACCGGGACCCCATCTTGCCCTCTTCCTGAATCGGATCAATCCTTTCCAAGGAGATACCTTCAAGAGTACGAAGTCTCCAACCTGGAACTTGAGCTCGGATCGTCGCCTATCCGCATAACTCTTCTGGTGACTCTGGACTGTTAGCAACCTCTGTCTGACCTGCTGTATCTGCTCAGTCGTCTGAAGCACTATCTCAGTGCTACCTATAACAACAATTAAATTTTGGTCAAAAGTTTATTGATCTATAATCATAATTGGGATTAACCAAGTGGTAGAGTTTGTAACAAGGTTTCCAAAAATATAAAGAACACTAAAATCCGAGTTATAACGAAGAAGTTATTACCAATCGAAAATCCGCGATAAAACCGGCAAAACACTGTTCAGTGTAAAAAGAAAATTTTCGATAAAAGGCTTTTTAGCCTTAACAATCTAAATAAAAGTTGTAGATTATGTTAAACCGAGAACGTTCATAAAAAGAACGTCAAAATCTGACTTCGTATGAAGAAGTTATGATTTTTCGAAGTTTCGGTTTAGCAGTAGACAGCTAAAAATTCGAAATATAAATCGATCGATATTTAGCCGAAGCAACTTAAGCAAGAATCGAAGGTCTCATCAAAAGTAGCACAACGGTAAAAAGACAGACGAAAACAGACGACGGATGGAGAAGTTATGAATTTTTAACGGATTTTCCTGTCCTGGTCTGTTAAAAATAATAATATTAAAAATAAATTCAAAATTAGCCAACGAAGTCTAAACGAAACTCGTAGAGTATAATTTTACCTACGCGTGCATATAAAGAACCTCAAAAACAGAGTTCGTATGCAAAAGTTATGAATTTTTGAAGTTTTTGGCTCAAAAACCGAGAAAAATCGCATAGTCATTATTCTGCCACGTCACCCTCACATGCGAGGCTGCCACGTGTCACCTTCTGATAGGACCACAAATCACCGTGTCACCATCGGATTGGACCACATCTACGGTTCAGTAAGAGGCCTACACTTTCGCATCGGACACCCCCTTCGCATACGTGCCCTTCTCCTATTGGACCGAAGTCCGGTCCACTCAGAAGCTGACATGCCCGAAGCTTCGCACTCGTGGCCTTCGCTCCTTCCGACGCGTGTGCTGCAGACTCCTCGCCCTCGCCACCTGTCCCACTTCGGACCGCACCCTCGCACCCCTATATAAAGGGTGCGAGACTTCTCGGATTTGAGAGGTTTTTCACCCCAAATTTCACCATTTTTCACCTTTTTCACCCCCTCGACTTTCTCACGATCCCCGAAGGCCCCGGTATCATGTCTAAAGCCCGAAGAAAGCCCCAGAGCCCTGGAATTCTCGAGAATTCATCCTCTCTCTTGTCGAAACTCTGCCCGGTTTTAGCCGGTTTTTCGTCAAACAAACTCTTTTCTGGGAAACGAAACGCTGCCCGAATCACCGCTTATCAAGGTGAGTTCATACCCTTATAATTTACATTTTTAATGGTTTCTAAATGCTTTTTAGGGGGGGAATACAAGTTTAACACAATATTGAATTGTGTTAATAACTATATGTGATAACAATCACGCAAATAGTTTCTGTATGCTTTCAAGAATTACCAAATACATCCAAAATGACTTAAAGCCATGTTAAATCTTTAAAGTCATGTAAACTCCGTTAAATTCTTTGAAAAATGTTTTTTAAACTATTTCAAATTATAAATGCCAAAAATCATGTTTATATATGTATAAATATATAAATAAGATTTGAAGGACTTAGGACTAATGAATTATCTTATTTCCTTTTCCTTGTTTGGATGTGGAGTTAAGGTTGTGTTATTTGTCCGAAGGTCGTTTCCTTCTTAATTATATATATATTATACATATATTAGTATAAAAGGTCACTTGTTTTGGTATCATTACCTATGTATCAGGCTGAGCAAAGGTGTTCATCCATGAGAAATCATGTTAACCAGATAGAGCATATAAATTATAATAGGTATAATTTATGATTCAAAACTAAATATACGAGTATGATTCACATTCCAAGGAAAGTACCAAAACTTATTTAACTGTACCAGGAAATGTATAATGCCTTTAATATACAAATAACATATTAAAGAAGTAAAGATACATCATACCCGGTTTGCATTAACAAAGGTACGATACAGAGTACCAGGGTTAGCAATCACGGGGTAATAATACATCATATCGGGTTTGCATTAACAAAGGTACGATACAGAGTACTAGGGTTAGCAATCACTAGGTAATAATACATCATACCGGGTTTGCATTAACAAAGGTACGATACAGAGTACCAGGGTTAGCAATCACGGGGTAATAACACATCGTAAATCTCGTTGAAACAATAAATTTGTGAGACCCTTCACGGTGTACTTATCTAAGTACGACTTTAAGTCCTGACCTATTAACCAGAATCTCTTGTAGGGAGAGCGTGAATTTGTGTATAGATCTATATGGGACTGACAATCCCGCACCTCTACTGTTCGCTACAGTTTGGCCGGCAAGCCTAGGGTGTCAAATATCATTCCATTCCGACGCCTAAAGAACGTCGCCACAGGCATATCAGTCATATTAGTATGGTTAATAGAACTCACATGGATAAAACAATGAGTGAATTACTAAGTAATATACTTCTCTTAAAACAGTAAGAAAAGATAATTACATCCCGGCCAAATATACCTTCTGTAGTTTTACTTACAGTAAAAGCTACGTATCATGAAATCAAGTATGGTAAATATACTCGTACTTCTGTTTTTGAGCATTTAAAACCACAAGGCAGTATTGTGGATAATATAATATTTTCCAGGATTAATACTAAGGTTTTTACCATAGAACATATATAACTAAGAATACTTTTACAAATGAAACGGTTTATGGAATTAAACCACTCTTTCAAAAGAAACGGTTATGGGATTTAACCACTATTACAAAGGAAACGGTTTATGGGATTAAACCACTTTTAGAAATGGAACGGTTATGGGATTAAACCACTTTTACAAATGGAACGGTTATAGGATTAAACCACTTTTACAAATGAAACTGGTTATGGAATTAAACCACTTATCAAATGAAACTTAGTCATTCAATCTCTGTAAACTAGTATAACAAAAAAGACCTTTAGTGGTTAATTCTATACGTCCTTAGTTATTACATCAGAGTTATATATAAGTAATATCCGATTGACAGTGAAATGTGTGACTTCCGCCTTACTTCCTGTTCCTTGTTTGGTTGTGGGCTTAGGGCAGATACATCCATTTCACTGTCAGTTCGATATGAGGTTATACATAATTAATATAGACTAAGTAATTACAGAAGGAAACTATTGAGTTTATCAGTTTATCACCTCAGAAAATATAGGATTTTCTGGAGGAACCAGTGAACTTTTCCAAAGAACCTAGAGTATACTTAATAGAACTAAAATACTTATGAACTCACCAGCTTAAATGCTGATCTACTCTTTTCAAATAACATGCATTCTCAAGAATTCAGTAGACAGGTACACTCCCGAAGCTCTTGAGAAGACTACCTAGTACAGTACCGTGACTCTAGTCTTCTACTGTACCTACTTTGGTGTTTGAATATGTAATGTTTAAGCACTTATGTAAAACTTATACTTATTAATGCAATGGTTGTTTGTACTTGGATTACTATATTGCATGTGTTGTGATACTTACATGAAGTCCTCCGCCCCCGAACGTTTCCGCCGTTCTGGTTTGGGGGTCTGACACTACCCATCACTCGCTGTCCTACCTCTCCCCAACACATGAGAGAGAAACAGATGAGAAGTAAATAAACTATAGAAATCATTTAGTGCCCTTACCCTATTAAGGACACCAATGAGAGATTCGCATGAACTTCCGAGATTCAAAATCTTCATTACGAAGCAATGGGGACCGGGGTTAGCATCGGAAGTAAGATAGCTCGGGAATTCAATATACCTATAGAGGAGAAAAACACCATATAAATACCACGAGAGAATAAATCAATACCAGGAGAGAATAAAATGGAGAACAATGGAAAACCACGCATGATTCATGTGAAGAGTTTGAGCACCATTTCATCTAAGTAATAACTAGTAAATTGGTTCAACCTAGTGAGTTAGTGATTTCATTACTCACATTAGGTTTGGAGCTTATCCTCTTTTCCTGTCATAGCTAATGACCATAAATCAGATCACGGAAACTTAATTGATGGTGATTACTTCTCAAATTCATAAGTCTATTCTATGTAGACACTGTTATGAATTGTTTTTGAATATTTTCGAATATTGGGAAACGATATCCACCAAGCGAAGGTAACTTAGTTCGAATGATACTCGGTTCCAAACCATTCTAGAAACTTAACTATATTCCTTACCAGGACTGCATCATAGGGATGCAGGTCGAATCATCAAGAACAATATAACAAAACGAAAGATTAATACATAGATACAGATGGTTAGAATACATCTAGAGACACGATAGTCGCTCACGAACTCATTTTCTTATCAAATAACAGAATCATGCCTCCAAAGAAGTGTAACCAACCCACCAGCAAAACACCAATCCTTTAGATAGATGCGGCTACGTTTCAAGCTGCGGTCACAGCAGCTGTTACAGCTGTCATGGCACACCTTAATGCTAACAATGCAAATGTTAGTAGTAATGCTATCGGTAACCCCGATGGTGGTGATAACCAAGTACAGCAACGAGCACCTACTTGTAAGGTAACCTCGAACCGTAAGCCTAATATCCTTAAACAAAAGTTCAAGAACATGGAAGGGAGTTGTTTAACTCAAGAACCTAACAAAGGGCAACGAACTGGGGCAGTCAATACCCCCATCAACCCTGTTATTCTAGCACCAACCAAGCCGTATTTAGGAAACCTCCCACACTGCAGCAAGTGAAACTACCATCATCATGGAGTTTGCCGAGACCTGCATTACAATAGATGCAACATAAAGGGGCATACCGCCCGCATCTTTAGAACTCCGGTCGAGTTCATCACTTTAACTACCAATGTTCGAATCATTCCCATATGTCATCTTTGTGGTGAAATAGGACATTACAAGAGGAACTGTTCAACAGAGAACAACGACGGGGAAGCAGGAGGATTTTGCTCCCAATACATAGGAAAGCATCAAAGAACCCTGCTATATTTTGGTACGCTTCCAAACCCCGATAACTATTTATAATTAAGATTACTCTTCCGTTCAAACTAAATCATAACACTTATATAAAAATTTGAAACCCTAACAAGTAAGCTATGATAACTTAGTGTATACATTGTGACAACCCGAAAAACATCTCACATGCACTCTTCAATTCTTTCTAATATTAGACTTATTTTACTATATAGTAGTACCCTTTAGAGTCTAATGAAGCATTCTAAATATGATATAATTAAGGTAGGAGTGTTAAAAAGGGTTAAATCGAAGTGTAGGAATGAAAACCGGGCCAAACACTCCAACACATGGAGTGTGCGGCCATACACTTGAGTGTGCGGCCACACACTCTTGTTTACGGCCTCACACCCACCCAACCGTACACTCCCCACATATATACCACACTTGAATCATTTTTACACACTTCCTTCATTTCTTCAAACATAGACACGAAAATCCTCTCAAGTATCATCCATTCTCCTTGAAGATCTTCATAAAAGGTACCAAGAACACCAAGAACACCAAGATCTTCATCTGGCAGCACACATGGCAGCACACACCACCTGGCAGCACACATGGCCGCACACAAGGCCGTACACATGTGCTGGCAACACACTAGGCCGCACACCTGGCCGCACACACACATATAGTGTGTAGTTTGGCCATACACTCTCTTGTGTAGCCTTATAAACCCTTATACAATCATATGTGATTATAACACTTCATTATAAGTGTTTACTAGTCCCTAAGGTGGTCCCAAAATCATCAATTAGTTGTTCATAACACTAATTAAATCCATATATGTGCCTATATATACTAAATAGGATTCATGCGTGTACTCAAGTCACCACTTGACACCTAGCACCAAATCCAACATTGTCATCAGAACCACTCACTACAGGTGAGTTCATACCCCTTTAATTAACCTTTGAAATTCTTTTAAATGTTTTAAATACTTTATGGGGGGGGGGGATACAAGTTAAATACTTATAGTTATTGCATCAACCACATGTGATTAATAACTAGAAAACCAATGATTTTATCACTGTTCAAACTGTTTTACTTCAAAACGTTTTACCAACTCTTTTACTTATCAAATGCTTTTATTAAACTTTGTTTTAATTCTTATAAATTGCATGCCCATACATGTATAGATATATAAGCAATGTTTAAAAGGCTTAGGAAGGCCATCCGCCCTATTTCCTTTTTCTCGATTTGGATGTGGTCTGGTGGGATTTCGGGTAACCATCCGAAGGTCGTTTCAATATTAATTATAAATCAAATTTACATATATAGTCATAAAAGTACTTCCAAAATCATACGTACTAGATACATCATTAGTAAGTTACCATCGGGGTAACGCAAGATCATACCACTACAACTTCTAGATCAATGAGTCAGTTCATTCATGAGTCTATACATTACATTACTACTAGAACATATACAAATATACTAGAAAGAGAACATATACAACTATACTAGGAAGAGAACATATACAACTATACTAGGATGAGAACATATACAACTATACTAGGAAGAGAACATATACAACTATACTAGAAAGAGAACATATACAACTATACTAGGATGAGAACATATACAACTATACTAGGATGAGAACATATACAACTATACTAGAACGAGAAACATTTCATTACATATACAAGAATACGTTAACAATTGTGATCCACTGGATCGGAGCATGCCTTAAATGTCATGTCCCGAGTTGTAGCCAGAATTCTCTTGGAGGGAGAGCGTGAGTTTGCGTATAGATCTATACTGGATTGACTATCCTACACCTTGCTGCTAGCTACAGCCAGACCTGTAGGTCTGCGGGTGCCAAACGTCATTCCGTTATTACGACCATTCGTATGTCGTTGTTACCAGTCGATAGTATGGTGCAATTTATCACATTATACCTTAATATAAATCCGATTTAAGGTAGTTAGTACAGCAGTAGTTCCTATATTACAAAACTACAGTACTACAATGATTTACCCATTACATATTTTTAGTGATAACCTCATTTAAACATTAATGTACAAACTGTATTTGTTAAACGATAGTTACACTTGGGAAATTACACACTTTTACAACAAACGAGCATACAAAACAGTTAAGCCTTGGTAGAAGGCTACTTTAATAGAAAATATAGGTTTTTCTGAGAGATTTAAACTTTTACAAACATTTACATACATTTTACAGACTTATACTTGAGACACGTTCAAACGTTTTAATAACAAACATCGACACTAAAATACTTATGAACTCACCAGCTTAATGCTGATAAACTCTTTAAAAATAACTTGTATTCTTAGGTCATCAGTAGACAGGTACCGATGCCAGCTTTTGAGAAGATGGAGCGTATTCAAGATTCATCATATTATTTTGATTTACATTATATTTTTGGTGTCTAAAACTGTACAGAACACGCTTGTATTAAAATTATATATATTTAATGCAATGGATGATGTTGTTTGCTTATTTACATTTACTGTGTTTTGATACTGTACATGACGTCCTCCGCCCCAGAACGTTTCCGACGTTCTTGGTTTTGGGGTGTGACAGATTGGTATCAGAGCATTGTTTATAGTGAATCAAGTATATCAACCCATAAAGGATATAATAAACTATAAACCCATTAGGGATTAACGCACTATGACCAAGAGTCTATACTTTAAATATTAAAATATTTAATTAAGTCTACTAGTCTGCATTCATACTAAAATTGGTGTCACAACGATAAGAACAAAAGTATTACGATTGTTAAATATCGCAAGTGAGCTCGGGGATGTATGGTCAATCCTGGGAAGAAGAGGCCGAAGATGAGCATCCAATCCCTTTGGATGATCACCTCGTAGAAGGCTTTTCTGATGGATCCGACTCCGAGCCGGAAGTCAACAACCTACCGCTAGTAGGTCAAGCCCCAAACAACGACCCCCGACCAGCATTTCCAGGTCCCACTCCTATGTGGGTAAACAACTTAAATCGTTGGAGCGACGAGCAGGGTCAACCCTTACCTTACTTTGGGGACCGAACCTTTTACAACGTTAGCGAAGGTGGTTTTGCGGATAGAGCTCTGCCTGTCATGGTGCGTAGAATTGCTCGAAATGTCGAACAAGGTCGAGCTGCCATCGAACGAGTCATGGAAGTTGATGCCAACTCAGGCGTTAATACTGTCCGCATTCGACATCTAGAAGAAGCACTCGAAGGGACGAGGAGAACCAATGATGCACTGCGACATCAATTAACCACCGAAATCGCAGAACTTCGAGTTCGCCAAAGAGCTCACGAACGACACCTTCAAGAAGTGGTTCGCCAACTGGCAGATATGAGGATTCGCTCTAGAAATTCTCGTCGCCGTTAGATGATGTCTAGTACATCTCTGTCTTTTGGTTAAGGAATAGCCTTTAACATCTGTGCTCTGTGTAGCACTTGTCTGTAAAATATTCCTAACTTTCAGTACTCTGTTTAGGAATCTAGGAACTGTCAAACTTTTCTGCATGGTATGATGTAAGACCTACTGATAGGCCGATTTTCCCTGAACTTATTACATCAGTAACACCAGTATTATTGACATCTATCGAATCTGTGGGAAAAATTTGTACATTTGTCTTTCCTACTAATATTCTTTGTTGAGATCTCAAACACTCATTCAACTGTTTTGGCTACGATTAGTTAGTCCATGTGTCACTCTCACGTTGCTTACAAATTGACTCTTACCATTTTTCTTATCTTTATAAACTTATAGCTGAAAGATGCCTCCTCGCAAGTCTCCCCGAAATAACCCTACACCTCCACCACCTCCTCCGCCTCCGGTCATCGATACTGCAGCCCTGAATGCTGTCGTAGCTGCAGCAGTGGCAACTGCCATGGCTCAATATCACTCATTTGATGCCAGCAGAGGTGGAACCCCTGTTGAATCAATCCTGGTTGAAACCCCTGTGCGCTCGAGAGAGTGCTCCTACAAGGATTTCACCAACTGCAAGCCGAAGCCTTTCTATGGCACCGGCGGAGTCATTGCCCTCTCGCAATGGTTCGAGAAGACTGAATCGGTCTTCGAAATCTGTTCATGCTCTGCTGCGAGCAAAGTCAAATATGCCGCATGCACCTTTGAGGGAAAGGCCCTGACGTGGTGGAACAGCCACGTTAAAGCTCTAACCCTCGTCATAGCCAACGACATGGGCTGGGAAACGATGAAAGACCTCATGATGGAGGAATACTGCCCGAGGGGCAAAGTCCAGAAATTGGAACAGGAACTTTGGAACCTGACTATGAAGGGCACCAACGTAATCGCTTATACTGCTCGATTCAGCGAACTGGTGGCTCTCTGCCCCAATATGGTTCCCACTGAAGGGAAAAAGATCGAGAAGTACATATGGGGGCTAGTGCCTCCGTATCAGGGGAATGTCCTAGCATCAAACCCCGCTACCTTCGACAGTGCCAAGCGACTGGCATAGCGACTCATTGACCATGGAGTCAAAACCCCTGCAACAACAACCACCCTAGCCATCCCGGAACCCTCCAAACCCGCTGACACCAAGCGGAAGTTTTGGGACGAAAAGAAGAAGCAGCAAGCTGCCAAAAAGCAGCAAATTGTGGCAGTGCATGCCGCGGTAACCCCTACTGCTGCTACTGCTTCGGGGAAACAGTATGATGGAAGTTTGCCTAAGTGCAACAAATGCAACTTCCACCACAACGGCCCCTGCCGTAAAATGCAGTGCTCTAACTGCAATAGGAAAGGACACACTGTCCATTTCTGTAAGTTCCCGGCACAACCAATCACCCAAGTCCCCGGCTTAGGCGCGAGCCCAACCTGCTACGGATGTGGTGAAGTAGGCCACTTTAAGAGGGACTTCCCCAAAGCGAAGAATGCTGGAGGAGCAGGGAGGGTACTAGCTATAGGCCACGGGGAAGCAGTTGCGGACCCGACAGTGGTGACTGGTATGTTCCTCCTCGATAACTCCTATGCATGCATTCTGTTCGATAGTGGAGTGGAGCGAAGCTTCGTAAACCATAAATTTGCTCGCATACTTAAACATCAACCTCGCGCACTTAAGGAACAATTCACAGTAGAAATGGCTAATGGGAAAACTGAAAGTACGAACAACATATAATTAGGTTGTACTCTAACTCTAGATAACCATTCATTCCCAATCGACCTCATGCCGGTCTCAATAAAAAGCTTCGACGTGATCATCGGCATGGATTGGTTAAGTCTCCATCGCGCCGACATCATGTGCTACGAGAAAGCAGTCAGTCTAAACCTCCCGTCTAACGAAACTCTCATCATCTACGGTGACAAACCCGGTACGAATCTTCGTATTATATCAAGTATTCAGGCACAGAAGTATCTACGTAAAGAATACCACGCATTCCTTGCTCATGTCGTCAATACGAGCCTCGAAACGAAAGAACTAAAGAACATCCTAGTAGTGAGCGACTTCCCTGACATTTTCCCAGAAGAACTGCACGGGTTACCTCCGCAACGTCAGGTCGAGTTCAGAATCGACTTAGTCCCAGGAGCTACCCCAGTAGCCAAGTCGCCCTACCGTTTAGCACCAGCTGAGATGCAGGAACTCTCTGGTCAACTTAACGAACTGCTCAGCAAGGGCTTTATAAGACCAAGTTTCTCACCTTAGGGAGCACCGGTCTTGATCGTTAAAAAGAAAGACGGAACATTTCGTATGTGTATCGACTACAGAGAACTCAACAAACTGACGGTCAAAAATCGTTACCCTCTACCTCGCATAGACGATCTATTTGACCAACTGCAAGGGGCGAGCTATTTTTCCAAAATTGATCTGAGATCCGGATATCACTAGTTACGAGTACTAGAGAAGGATGTACCGAAGACAGCCTTCCGAACTCGTTACGGACACTACGAGTTCGTGGTGATGCCATTCAGATTGACCAATGCGCCCGCAGTTTTCATGGATTTGATGAATCGAGTATGCCGACCTTACTTGGATCAGTTAGTAATTGTTTTCATTGACGACATCCTGATCTACTCCCGAAGTAAGCAAGAGCATGGCGATCACCTGCGACAAGTTCTAGGAACATTACGAAAGGAGAAACTTTATGCGAAGTTCTCGAAATGTGAATTTTGGATCCGGAGAGTCGAATTCTTAGGACACGTGGTAAGTGAAGAGGGAATCCACGTGGACCCATCCAAAATTAAGGCTATTGAGAACTGGACAGCACCAAAGACGCCTACAGAAATTCGTCAATTTCTAGGTCTCGCTGGTTACTACCGCAGGTTCATACATAACTTCTCTAGTATTGCAAAATCTCTTACAACCCTGACCCAGAAGGGCGTGGCCTTTGACTGGGGAGAGAAACAAGAAAGAGCATTTCAAACGCTCAAGCAAGCCTTGTGCACTGCACCAATACTATCCCTTCCCGAAGGGATAGAAGACTTAGTAGTCTATTGCGATGCATCGAATCAAGGGCTCGGTTGTGTCCTGATGCAACGGGGTAAGGTCATCGCCTACGCCTCGAGACAGCTGAAGACACACGAAGTCAACTATACCACGCATGATCTTGAGCTAGGGGCAGTTGTGTTTGCCCTAAAGATCTAGAGACATTACTTGTACGGTACGAAAAGCACTGTCTTTACCGACCACAAGAGTTTACAACACATTTTCGATCAGAAGGAGCTCAACATGCGTCAACGACGGTGGGTTGAGCTACTCAATGACTACGAATGCGACATTCGTTATCATCCGGGAAAAGCCAACGTAGTAGCAGACGCCCTAAGTCGGAAGGAATATTCTGGTCGAAGAGTCAAGTCGTTGACGATGACTATCCATTCGCACTTGTCTAAACAAATTCAGACGACTCAACTTGAAGCTATGAAACCTGAACATGTGGCGAGTGAATCCCTCAGAGGAATGGATAAGAACTTAGAATCAAAGGGTGGCGAAGCCCTATATCTCATGGACCGGATCTGGACCCCGAAGCACGGTGGTTTCCGAGACTTGGTCATGACCGAGGCGCACAACACTCGGTATTCCGTCCACCCAGGTTCAGATAAGATGTATCTGGATCATAAAAAGCTATACTGGTGGCCTAATATGAAAGCAGAGATTGCTACCTTCGTAAGTAAATGCCTTACTTGCGCAAACGTCAAGGTCGAGTACCAGAAACCCTCTGGTTTACTGCAACAACCAGAAATCCCAGAATGGAAGTGGGAGCAGATCACTATGGATTTCATAACCAAGTTGCCCAAGACAACGGGTGGGCTTGATACCATATGGGTCATCGTCGATAGATTGACCAAGTCTGCACACTTCCTGCCTATCAAAGAAACTGAAAAGATGGAGAAACTTACAAGAACATACATTAGGGAAATCGTACGACTACATGGTGTTCCTATATCTATTATCTCTGATAGAGATAGTAGGTTCACCTCAAGATTCTGGCAATCGCTACAACATTCCATGGGAACAAGACTAGACATGAGCACAGCCTACCACCCACAGACCGACGGACAAAGTGAGAGGACCATCCAAACACTGGAAGATATGTTGAGAGCCTGTGTGATCGACTTTGGAAAGGCTTGGGATACTCATTTACCCCTTGTCGAGTTTTCCTACAACAACAGTTATCACACGAGCATCAAGGCTGCTCCATTTGAAGCTCTCTACGGCCGAAAGTGCAGATCCCCTCTGTGCTGGGCTGAGGTGGGTGATACCCAATTAGCTAAGGGTCAAGCTTCTGACAATACTCTCACAGGTCCGGAAATCATTCGGGAAACAACGGAGAAGATCGTTCAGATCCGTGAACGATTGAAAGCCTCCAGAGACCGACAGAAAAGCTACGCCGATAAACGTAGAAAACCGTTGGAATTCCAGGTGGGCGACCGTGTTTTATTGAAGGTCTCACCCTGGAAGGGCTTGATACGCATCAGAAAGCGTGGAAAGCTAAATCCAAGGTACATTGGGCCCTTCGAGATTCTCATAAGAATCGGCCCAGTGGCTTACAAACTCAATCTACCGATTGAACTTCGTAACGTACATTCTACCTTCCACGTTTCCAACTTGAAAAAGTGTCTATCCGATGAGACTCTTGTAATCCCACTCGACGAGATCGAGATCAACGAGAACCTCAACTTCGTGGAACAACCCGTAGAAGTCATGGACCGTGAAGTCAAGCAAACGAAACAAAGTCGTATCCCGATTGTGAAGGTTCGCTGGAATGCCAAGCGCGGGACGGAATTCACTTGGGAACGCGAGGATCAGATGAAACTGAAATATCCTCATATTTTTACTTAGTTATTTGTAATAATCTAGTATCCTAAACTCAAATTTCGGGACGAAATTCCCTTAACAGGGGGATGATGTGACAACCCGAAAAACATCTCGCATGCACTCTTCAATTCTTTCTAATATTAGACTTATTTTACTATATAGTAGTACCCTTTAGAGTCTAATGAAGCATTCTAAATATGATATAATTAAGGTAGGAGTGTTAAAAAGGGTTAAATCGAAGTGTAGGAATCAAAACCGGGCCAAACACTCCAACACATGGAGTGTGCGGCCATACACTTGAGTCTGCGGCCACACACTCTTGTTTGCAGCCTCACACCCTCCCAACCGCACACTCCCCACATATATACCACACTTGAATCATTTTTACACACTTCCTTCATTTCTTCAAACATAGAACACGAAAATCCTCTCAAGTATCATCCATTCTCCTTGAAGATCTTCATAAAAGGTACCAAAAACACCAAGAACACCAAGATCTTCATCTGGCAGCACACATGGCCGTACACAGTGCTGCACACATGTGCTGGCAGCACACTAGGCCGCACACACACATATAGTGTGTAGTTTGGCCATACACTCTCTTGTGTAGCCTTATAAACCCTTATACAATCATATGTGATTATAACACTTCATTATAAGTGTTTACTAGTCCCTAAGGTGGTCCCAAAATCATCAATTAGTTGTTCATAACACTAATTAAATCCATATATGTGCCTATATATACTAAATAGGATTCACGCGTGTACTCAAGTCACCACTTGACACCTAACACCAAATCCAACATTGTCAGTAGAACCACTCACTATAGGTGAGTTCATACCCCTTTAATTAACCTTTGAAATGCTTTTAAATGTTTTAAATACTTTATGGGGGGGGATACAAGTTAAATACTTATAGTTATTGCATCAACCACATGTGATTAATAACTAGAAAACCAATGATTTTATCACTGTTCAAACTGTTTATCAAACTGTTTTACTTCAAAACGTTTTACCAACTCTTTTACTTATCAAATGCTTTTATTAAACTTTGTTTTACTTCTTATAAATTGCATGCCCATATATGTATAGATATATAAGCAATGTTTAAAAGGCTTAGGAAGGCCATCCACCCTATTTCCTTTTTCTCGATTTGGATGTGGTCTGGTGGGATTTCGGGTAACCATCCGAAGGTCGTTTCAATATTAATTATATATCAAATATACATATATAGTCATAAAAGTACTTCCAAAATCATACGTACTAGACACATCATTAGTAAGTTACCATCGGGTTAACACAGGATCATACCACTACAACTTCTAGATCAATGAGTCCGTTCATTCATGAGTCTATACATTACATTACTACTAGAACATATACAAATATACTAGAAAGAGAACATATACAACTATACTAGGAAGAGAACATATACAACTATACTAGGATGAGAACATATACAACTATACTAGGAAGAAAACATATACAACTATACTAGAAAGAGAACATATACAACTATACTAGGATGAGAACATATACAACTATACTAGGATGAGAACATATACAACTATACTAGAACGATAAACATTTCATTACATATACAAGAATACGTTAACAATTGTGATCCACTTGATTAGAGCATGCCTTCAATGTCATGTCCCGAGTTGTAGCCAGAATTCTCTTAGAGGGAGAGCGTGAGTTTGCGTATAGATCTATACTGGATTGACTATCCTACACCTTGCTGCTAGCTACAGCCGGACCTGCAGGTCTGTAGGTGCCAAACGTCATTCCGTTATTACGACCATTCGTATGTCGTTGTTACCAGTCGATAGTATGGTGCAATTTATCACATTATACCTTAATATAAATCCGGTTTAAGGTAGTTAGTATAGCAGTAGTTCCTATATTACAAAACTAGTGTACTACAATGATTTACCCATTACATATTTTTAGTGATAACCTCACTTAAACATTAATGTACAAACTATATTTGTTAAGTGATAGTTACACTTGGGAAATTACACACTTTTACAACAAACGAGCATACAAAACAGTTAAGCCTTGGTAGAAGGCTACTTTAATAGAAAATATAGGTTTTTCTGAGTGATTTAAACTTTTACTAACACTTACATACATTTTACAGACTTATGCTTGAGACACGTTCAAACGTTTTAATAACAAACATCAACACTAAAATACTTATGAACTCACCAGCTTAATGCTGATAAACTCTTTCAAAATAACTTGTATTCTCAGGTCATCAGTAGAAAGGTACCGATGCCAGCTTTTGAGAAGTTGGAGCGTATTCAAGACTCATCATATTATTTTGATTTACATTATATTTTTGGTGTCTAAAACTATACAGAACACGCTTGTATTAAAATTATATATATCTAATGCAATGGATGATGTTGTTTGCTTATTTACATTTACTGTGTTGTGATACTGTACATGACGTCCTCCGCCCCAGAACGTTTCCGCCGTTCTTGGTTTTGGGGTGTGACATACATAAGGGTCATTTATAATTAAGATTTGTAGAGTTAGAGTGAGTAATCCCGCCTCATTTCCTGTTCCTTGTTTGGTTGTGGATTTAGGGCAGGGTTGCTCAGTCGAAGGTCTTACCAATCTTAATTATACATGACTTGTATGCACCAAGAAATTATAGAGAGACCTAGTAAGGATCGTTTCCTGAAAGTTCATAATTTCAAATTATCAGAACCCTCGTATTAGTCGTACCCTCCAACTTCGAATCAAAAAGGGTTCGTAGTGATAATAACAGAATAAAACCAGAAGCGCAGAAAACTTAGGTACTTAGGATATCATTCTAGTAATCATTCGTCCCAGAATGACTTAATATCTATTTCATCGAGAAAATTCTGACATCCTCATTCGACATGGTTTGGCCTGGCCCTTACGATATGAAAATTCTTATGCTGTATAAGAGAACTTTTCCTTAATCAGCCGTAAGATGAAATTCTTTCAATCCATAACACAAAACCCTTAGGTTTCCTCTGGTTTCAAAACATCAGAAGTACCCATGAGAAGAGTACCACGCCATTCTAGCCTACTTAGTAGACAGGAAACTTCAACGAAAAGCACAGAAATAGTCTTAGAAGTCAATAACTACTAAAATACCTCAATAGATCTCATAGGAGAATCATTGTACCACAGGTCAAGTTCAAGAATAGAGACTAAGAACTCATTAACTTGATCTATCGTTGTTAAGTGTATACACGAGGGTGGTATATAAGTTAGACTTAACAAGATTAAGGATGTGTGCTTCCGCCCTATCTCCTGTTCCTTGTTTGGTTGTGGACCTGGGGCAGAGTCACCCATCTAAACGTTTTGGGAAATCTAAATTATATACGACTTGTATACACGAGGTGATGATGGATGATCCAAGTATGAGTCTGATCAGGAACTTCGGAGCAAAAGCCAGCATCGTGTATTCTACCAGGTAGAATTCAACATGAGACCATGACAGTGTGTCGAGCTACTAAATGACTACAAATTTGAAATTCGTTATCATCTCGACAATGCCAATATAGTAACTAACACCCTAAGTCGAAAAGAGTACCTAGGTCATAGTTCCAATCATTGACTATGATAACCCATTCAAATCTCTCCACACAAAGTAAGTAGGCTCATCAGGAAGCCGTGAGACCTGAAAATGTGGCTAGTAGAGAAGATAACTGGAACGTGTGAGAGCACGATATGCAAATATCTGTTATCTCCACTGAGATAATAGAATCATCTCGCAGTTCAGGCCGTCACTCATAAATCTCTAGGAACTAGAGTAGTCATGATTCGATGGGATCGGCTATGGTAAAGAATGGGATACCCATTTACCAATTAGTCGAGACCATTATCACACTAGCATTCAAGTTGCTCCATTCAAAACCTTATGTGGTCACAAGTACAGATCCCATCTGCACTGGACAAAATTAGGTAATACACAACTAGCTAGAGATCCAATTTCAACACAACACCCTCGCTGATCTGGAAGTCATCCAAGAAACTACCAAGAACAAAATACGAATTGGGAAGCGCCATAAAGCTTCCAGAGTTAACCAGAGAAACTACGGCTTCGATAAATGAAAACCCTTGGAATTCCAGGAATGATGACCTTGTCATATGAAGGTCTCACTCAGGAAAGACAAGATGCGCTTTAAAAGCGTGAAATACAAAACTCAAAGTACATAAGACCATTTGAGGTTATTACCAGAATCGGTCTTGTACCTTTAAACTTAGACTACCACAAAACTTATTAACATTCATCCCATCTTTCTCATATTTTATTTTAAGAGGTGTCTATCCAATAAAACACTTGTTATTTCACTTGATGAAATCAAGTTATATAAAAGTCTACACTCTGTAGAAGAACCAATAAAAACCATGGATAGGGAAATCTAAAGAACCACGCAAAGTCTTATCCCGTTAGTGAAGGTTCGCTGGATTACAAACTGGGGACCTGAATTCACTTGGGAAAGGGAAGATTAGACCTAGTCCATGAGTATCACTTTAGACTTAATTTCGGGACGAAATTCCCTATAACGGGGGGATAATGTGACACCAGTCAAATTTTAGTCAAAAATTTATTGATCTATAATCATAATTGGGATGAACCAAGTGGTAGAGTTTGTAACAAGGTTTCCAAAAATATAAAGAACACTGAAATCCGAGTTATAACGAAGAAGTTATGACCAATCGAAAATCCGCGACAAAACCGGCAAAACACTGTTCAGTGTAAAAAGCGAATTTTGGATAAAAGGATTTTTAGCCTTAACAATCTAAATAAAAGTTGTAGACTATGTTAAACCAAGAACGTTCATAAAAAGAACGTCAAAATATGACTTCGTATGAGGAAGTTATGATTTTTCGAAGTTTCAGTTTAGCAGTAGACAGCTAAAAATTCGAAATATAAATCGATCGATATTTAGCCGACGCAACTTAAACGAGAATTGAAGGTCTCGTCAAAAGTAGCACAACGGTAAAAAGACAGACGAAAACGGACGTCGGATGAAGAAGTTATGAATTTTTAACGGATTTTCTTATCCCGGTCTGTTAAAAATAATAATAATAAAAATAAATTCAAAATTAGCCTACGAAGTCTAAAGGAAAGTCGTAGAGTATAATTTTACCTACGCGTGCATATAAAGAACGTCAAAAACAGAGTTCGTATGCAAAAGTTACGAATTTTAGAATTTTTGGCTCAAAAACCGAGAAAAATTGCATAGTCACTATTCTGCCACGTCACCCTCGCATGCGAGGCTGCCACGTGTCACCTTCTGATAGGACCGCAAATCGTTGTGTCACCATCGGATTGGACCGTAGCTGCGGTCCATTAAGAGGCCTACACCTTCGCATCTGACACCCCCTTCACATACTTGGCCTTCTCCTATTAAACCGAAGTCCGGTCCACTCAGAAGCTGACATGTCCGAAGCTTCACACTCGTGGCCTTCGCTCCTTCTGACGCGTGTGCTGCTGACTCCTCGCCCTCGCCACCTGTCCCACTTCGGACCGCACCCTCGCACCCCTATATAAAGGGTGCGAGACTTCTCAGATTTGAGAGGTTTTTCACCCCAAATTTCACCATTTTTAACATTTTTCACCCCCCTCGACTTTCTCACGACCCCCGAAGGCCCCGGTATCACGTCTAATGCCCGAAGCAAGCCCCGGAGCCCCAAAATTCTCGAGAATTCATCCTCTCTCCTATTGAAACTTTGCCCAGTTTTAGCCGATTTTTCGTCAAACAAAGTCTTTTCCGGGAAACGAAACGCTGCCCGAATCACCGCTTATCAAGGTGAGTTCATACCCTTATAATTTACATTTTTAATGGTTTCTAAATGTTTTTTAGGGGGGAATACAAGTTTAACACAATATTAAATTTTGTTAATAACTGTATGTGATAACAATTACGCAAATAGTTTCCATATGCTTTCAAGAATTACCAAATACATCCAAAATGAGTTAAAGCCATGTTAAATCTTTAAAGTCATGTAAACTCCGTTAAATTCTTTGAAAAATGTTTTATAAACTATTTCAAATTATAAATGCCAAATATCATGTTTATATATGTATAAATATATAAATAAGATTTGAAGGACTTAGGACTAATGAATTATCTTATTTCCTTTTCCTTGTTTGGATGTGGAGTTAAGGTTGTGTTATTTGTTCGAAGGTCGTTTCCTTCTTAAGTATATATATATATATATATATATATATATATATATATATTATACATATTTTAGTATAAAAAGGTCACTCGTTTTGGTATCATTACCTATGTATCAGGCTGAGCAAAGGTGTTCATCCATGAGAAATCATGTTAACCAGATAAAGCATATAAATTATAATAGGTATAGTTTATGATTCAAAACGAAATATACGAGTATGATTCACATTTCAAGGAAAGTACCAAAACTTATTTAACTGTACCAGGAAATGTATAATGCCCTTAATATACGAATAACATATTAAAGAAGTATAGATACATCATACCGGGTTTGCATTAACAAAGGTACGATACAGAGTACTAGGGTTAGCAATCACGGGGTAATAATACATCATACCAGGTTTGCATTAACAAAGGTACGATCAAGAGTACCAGGGTTAGCAATCACGGGGTAATAATACATCGTAAATCTCGTTGAAACAATAAATTTGTGAGACCCTTCATAGTGTACTTATCTAAGTACGACTTTAAGTACTGACCAATTAACCAGAATCTCATGTAGGGAGAGCGTGAATTTGTGTATAGATCTATATGGGACATACAATCCCGCACCTCTATTGTTCGCTACAGTTTGGCCGACAGGCCTAGGCTGTCAAATATCATTCCATTCCAACGCCTGAAGAATGTCGCCGCAGGCATATCAGTCATATTAGTATGGTTAATAGAACTCACATGGATAAAAAAATGAGTGAATTACTAAGTAATATACTTCTCTTAAAACAGTAATAAAATATAATTACATCCCGACCAAATATACCTTCTGTAGTTTTACTTACAGTAAAAGCTACGTATCATGAAATCAAGTATGGTAAATATACTTGTACTTCTGTTTTTGAACATTTAAAACCACAAGGCAGTATTGTGGATAATATAATATTTTCCAGGATTAATACTAAGGTTTTTACCATAGAACATATATAACTAAGAATACTTTTACAAATGAAACGGTTTATGGAATTAAACCACTCTTTCAAAAGAAACGGTTATGGGATTTAACCACTATTACAAAGGAAACGGTTTATGGGATTAAACTACTTTTACAAATGGAACGATTATGGGATTAAACCACTTTTACAAATGGAACGGTTATGGGATTAAACCACTTTTACAAATGAAACGGGTTATGGAATTAAACCACTTATCAAATGAAACTTAGTCATTCAATCTCTGTAAACTAGTATAACAGAAAAGACCTTTAGTGGTTAATTCTATACGTCCTTAGTTATTACATCAGAGTTATATATAAGTAATATCCGATTGACAGTGAAATGTGTGACTTCCGCCTTACTTCCTGTTCCTTGTTTGGTTGTGGGCTTAGGGCAAATACACCCATTTCGCTGTCAGTTCGATATTAGGTTATACATAATTAATAAAAACTAAGTAATTACAGAGGGAAACTATTGAGGTTATCAGTTTATCACCTCAGAAAATATAGGATTTTTTGGAGGAACCAGTGAACTTTTCCAAAGAACCTAGAGTATACTTAACAGAACTAAAATACTTATGAACTCACCAGCTTAAATGCTGATCTACTCTTTTCAAATAACTTGTATTCTCAGGAATTCAGTAGAGAGGTACACTCCCGAAGTTCTTGAGAAGACTACCTAGTACAGTACCGCGACTCTAGTCTTCTACTGTACCTACTTTGGTGTTTGAATATGTAATGTTTAAGCACTTATGTAAAACTTATACTTATTAATGCAATGGTTGTTTGTACTTGGATTACTATATTGCATGTGTTGTGATACTTACATGAAGTCGTCCGTCCCCGAACGTTTCCGCCATTCTGGTTTGGGAGTGTGACACTACCCATCAGTCGCTGTCCTACCTCTCCCCAACACATGGGTGTCCGACACCTCCTCCTATATAAAAGCTCAAAGGGAGGCATACCAATACTCGCATGGTGGCTGTTGTTGTAGGAAAACTCAGCCAAAGGTAGGTACATATCCCAACTTCCACCAAAGTTCAAAACACACGCCAGAAGCATGTGCTCGAATGTCTGAATCGTCCGCTCACTCTGTCAATCCTTCTGTGGGTGGTATGCAGTACTAATGTGCAATCTTGTACCCAACTCCACATGAAACTTCTTCCAGAAACTGGAAGTGAAACGTACATCTCGGTACGACACAATCGAGATCGGCACCCCATGTCGAGACACCACCTCCCTCACATATAGCTATGCCAGCCTCTTATCAGAAGAGCTTTCACTGATAGCAAGGAAGTGAGCACTCTTCGTCTGCCGATCCATAATCAACCAAATTGCATCAACACCCCTTGCGGTCGTTGGCAATTTGGTGATGAAATCTATAGAAATCTGTTCCCACTTCCACTGGGGAACCTCCAAAGGCTGCAACTTTCCATGCGGACGCTGGTGCTCGGCCTTCATCCGACGACAGGCCAAGCACCTCTCTACAACCCACACAACATCCCTCTTCATACAGGGCCACCAATAATCTATCTTTAGGTCCAAATACATCTTAGTGGCCCCAGGATGGATCGAGAACCTCGATCTATGCGCCTCCTCCATCAATATGCTACGTGTCCCACCCATAAATGGCACTCAAATCCGACCATGAAAGGTCATAAGCCCTCGGCTATCGGTAACGAACTCGGATACCTGCCCAATCACCCGCTCTTTCTTGCAGTTCTCCGGCCTCACCGCTTCTGCTTGGGCCTCTCAGATGGTATCCAATACCTGAGTCATCACCGTCATCCTCATGCATATATCTGGAATCGGAGCACTCTCTGCTTTGTGGCTCAGAGCATCGGCTACCACGTTAGCCTTGCCCGGGTGGTACAAGATCTCACAATCATAATCCTTTACTACATCCAACCATCTATGGTGCATGTTCAGGTTGGGCTGATCCATCAGATACTTAAAACTCTTGTGGTCCGTGTATATGGTACACCGAACCCCATACAAATAATGGCGCCATATCTTGAGGGCGAACACCACTGCCCCCAACTCCAAATTGTGGGTGGGATACCTCGCCTCATGAGGCTTCAGCTGCCTCGATGCATAAGTACCACTCCCAACCCTGATATAGACGCATTACAGTACACCACAAAATCCTCCATTCCCTCCAGAAGGGCTAAAACTGGAGCTTCACATAATCTCTGGCAAAGAATCTCAAACGAGGTCTGCTGCTCGGGACCCTAAGTAAAAGCAACACCCTTCCGGTTCAATCTGGTGAGGGGAACGACAATCTTGGAGAAATCCTTGATAAATCTCCGGTAGTAGCCAGCCAACCCCAGAAAACTCCTGATCTCGATGGGGGATCTCGGCACCTCCCAACTCATTATAGCCTCAATCTAGGTCGGATCGACCATTATCCCATTCTGATTAACGAGGTGTCCCAAGAACCGAACCTCTCGTAACCAGAAATCGCACTTGGAGAACTTGGCGTAAAGCCTCTCCGATCTCAATACTCCAAGGATCTCCCTCAGATGCTCCTCATGCTGCTCTCTAGATCTCGAATACACAAGATTGTCGTCGATGAACACAATCACCGATCAATCCAACATCGGTCGGCATACTCTGTTCATGAGATCCATGAACGCTGCTGGTGCATTGGTGAGCCCAAAAGGCATCACCACAAACTCGTAATGCCTATAACGAGTCCTAAACTTCATCTTCTGGATATCCTCATCCCGCACTCTTATCTGATGATATGAAGACCTCAAGTCTATCTTGGAGAACCAAGACGCTCCCTGCAGCTGATCAAACAGGTCGTCGATCCTCGGTAATGGATAACGGTTCTTGACCGTTACCTTGTTCAACTCCCGGTAATCAATGCACATCCGATGCGAACCATCCTTTTTCTTGACAAAAAGGATCAGCGCTCCCCACGACAAGCTACTCGGTCGAATAAACCCCTTCCCCAACAGCTCTTGAAGCTGCGAGGACAACTCCTGCATTTGTGGCGGTGCAAGGCGATAGGGTGCCTTGGCAATGGGTGTCGCTCCCGAAACGAAATCGATGCGAAAATCCACTTGCCTCTTGGGAGGCACACCCAACAACTCCTCGGGGAAAACATCCGGGAACTCCCGCACTATCGGCACCTCACCGACCGAACTCGGCCTCTCTGCGGCCACTCGTGTATCCATAACAGAGGCTACAAAACCACTGCAGCCCTGTTGTAGGCTCTGTCTCGCTCTAGCAGCTGAGCAAAATACTGACCCACATTGGGTATCCTCGCCGTATACTGTCAGCACTCCCTCACTAGGGTCTCGTATCGTCACCATTTGAGACTCGCAATCTATAACAGCCCCAAATCGGCTCAGCCAATCCATGCCCACAATGACACAAACGTCCCCCATCACAATCAAGACAGATCTATCGGGAACTCAACACCGAAGATCTCGAGTACACATCCTCGAATCACATCAGTAGCATACAACCCTCGATCGTCGTCTATGGAAACTCGTAGAGGTCGAATCAACGCCTCTCATCAGATACTGATGTGCTGACTAAACACTATAGACACGAAAGATCGAATCGCACCCGAGTCAAATAACACAGGTACAGAACTCACAAGAAAAGTACCTACGCATACCGTAATATAAGCACAATATATCAAAATCAGAATAAATAGTTGAGAGAATACATACTAGCCACGACATCGGGCACTGTGTGGAACTCCTCTGCTGTCAACTGAAAGGCTCTCCCACAAGCCTTCGGTGCCTCGGACTTCACTGGCCGACCCTCAGTAGCTCGTGGAGCAGCAAGGGCAGATCCCTGGGCTGATCCCTGTAATAGCTGCGGGCACTCGGCCTTCCAATAGCCCGTCTGGTTGCAATGAAAGCAAACCATAGATCCCTTGGGGGCAGTCCTTGGCTATATGCCCCTCCTTACCACACTTATATCAAGCACCTGCTCGACACACTCCTTCATGTCCCTTGCCACACTTCCCACAAGTGCGACCCTTTTGGCATCCAGATCTCGTATCGGCACGCTTAGCCCGCTTGGCTGCCGGCTGAGACTGTACCGACCGCCTGTCCTTCCTCTGAGGCTCGGCCTCCTCCCTGGCCTAAGTCTCCAGCTCCATCTCCCTCTTTTGAGCATTTTCCTGGAGCTCGGAAAATGTTCGGTATTACGATTTCGCCACGAACTCCCGAATGTCCCTCCTCAGTATGCTCAGGTTTCGACTCATAGCTCAGAAGAGACATACTCAGCGCAAAACAACGCCCTCTCATGAAACATCCTTGTAATCGTAGTCATGGACTCTGTCCCCTGCTTGAGGGATAAGAACTCCTGCACCAACCATTCCCTCTCCACCGGGGGAACATACTCGTCCCTAAACATGGTGGTGAACTCTCCCAGGTCACCGCTGTAATCTCCGCAAGCCTGAGATCTTCCATCACAAACTACCATCAATCCTTCGCTCCCAAGCGGAGCTGGTTCAATGCGAATCGTACCCTCAGATGCTTTGGACACGAACAAGTGTAGAAGCATCCCTCAGTGTCAGAAATCAATCTCATTTCAGCAATCGGATCCTACGTCCCATCAAACTCTAGTGGCTTCGTGTTGCTGAACTCTCGGAACAGTAACAAATCACCCCCCTGAGGTCTGGCAGCAGCAACAGTTGCAGTAGTTACAGCGGCTACAGCGTCAGTTTTCACAGCGTATCTCTTATCGAACATCTCAATCAAAGTGGTCTTAATAAACCTAAACATCTCCGGTATCTCTGCACAGATAGCAACAACCACTTCTTCGTGGATCATCCGACTAATCTCCTCGTCGCTCATGCGACTGGTCTCTGGTCTGTGGCGTGTCCCAACCATGATGTCTCTGAAATACAACAAAAAAAATCAGAGACCCGCTCGAGTATACTCAGACTCAATAACCCAACTCTACTTGTTCCTTAATACCCTAAGGATTCTTACTTGGACTGCTCACCGATCTGTTGTTTCCAGTAGTACGGGCCGTATACTGTGACAACCCGAAATTTCCATTTGTACGAACAATATCTATTCAATAGAAGCCAGTCCAGTTTCAGTGATTTTCAGACTTTTCCGAACAAGTTTGTGTACATTAGGGTTTACGTTTAAGGAGATATCAGGAGAGTGGATGCTCCTGTATTTGTGAAACTTGAACATTCCAAGTTTCATAATGTCATAGTCCAATCTCCGGAATAAAAATATTTTCTGCCAAAATATTTCAGGACTATAAATAGATTTCTGAATTAAATTAATTCATTATTCACAATTCCAACTAGAGAAAAGCCATTTTCTCTCTGACGGATCTTCGGGTTTGCATCCCAGATTGTGAGTCTACTTTCCTAGATGTGTTTTAATACTTGTTATATGCTTTATAACATAGATTACATGTCTAAAATGCAAGATCCGGGAGTTTACCGCCCAAGAACGTTCTTGGGGAGTAAACTCCAAAATGGAGCTTTAAGGCTACCTAGTCCTGTTTCCTTGTTAGACAACTAGTTAAGGACTTAATGTATAAACATTAGAGGCTAGAAATCAATCAAGAACCACTAGTTATAGGAGTTTACGGCCAAGGATATCTCTTGGGCCGTAAACCCCTTTTTAAGGGCTATAAGTGCCCTAAATCACCCCTAAGGCTTTAAGACTATTACCCTTTGATACTTGTAACTTGAATGGGGAGTAAATGACATCAAAATCATCCTTTAAAGGGAGTTTACGGCCAAGGAACATCACTTGGGCCGTAAACTCCAAGTAAAGGCACAAATGTGTGCCTAATGTCCCCTTTAGCCTTAGATAAAAACATAGAAGCTATCCTACATGTGCAAGTGACTTAAAAGAATTAAAACCAACACCCCATAGGAGTTTACTGCTATAAAATCTAGGGGAAATGGTCTTTAGGCCGTAAACTCCTCTATGGAGCATTCTACGGCCTTAAACTACTTCAAGGATTATTCCAACAAAGCTAGGCTTATTCTAGGATTAATATAGCACTTCAAAACACCCAAAACCACCAAGTGAGGAGTTCACGGCCGTAAACTCATGGGTTCATGGCCGTAAACTCCAAAGGTGGGGTTTGTTGGGTGGTGAACTCTTATACAAGGTCTTTGGAAGCTTCAAACCCTTTTGCCTTGTCCCGTATCGACTTAGATGCAACCCTTAGGACCTATAACATTTATACAAAGTGTTTTCATGTTCCTAAGTGTCCCAACTTATTTTATTAAGTTATTATTTGGCTAATTACTTATATATATGCTTATTATATGATAACTAGGCTCGTGCGTGTAAACAAGTCTCCGTTTGCCACCTAGCACGGTATCCGACACTGCAATTCAAACAGCTCACCACAAGTGAGTTCATACCCCTTTAATCAACCTTTGAAATGATTTTAAATGTTTTAAATACTTTACGGGGGGGGGGGGGGGGGGGGAATACAAGTCAAACACTTATAGTTATTGCTTCAATCACATGTGATTGCATTTAATCACATGTGGTTAATAACTAGGAAACCAATGATTTTATCACTGTTCAAACTGTCTATCAAACTGTTTTACTTCAAAAATGTCTTACAAACTCTTTTACTTTTCAAACTCATTTACAACTGTGATTCAAACAAATGTTCCTTATACTTAAACTGTTTTATCAAACTTATGCCTTCAAATTGTTTTATAGATTGACATCAAGTCGATCTTTCCTTGAAATAATATTTATGGTTCAAATGTCTTATAAAATATTATATATGCTTTTACTTCTTATAAATTGCATGCCCATATATGTAGAGATGTATAAATAATGTTTAAAGGGCTTAGGAAGGCCATCCGCCCTATTTCCTTTTTCTCGATTTGGATGTGGTCTGGTGGGATTTCGGGTGACCATCCGAAGGTCGTTTCAATATTAATTATATATCAAATATATATATATATATATATATATATATATATATATACATATATATATATATATATATATATATATATATATATATATATATATATATATATATATATATATATATATATAGACATAAAAGTACTTCCATATTCATACGTACTAGACACATCATTAGTAAGTTACCATCGGGGTAACACAGGATCATACATATACAACTATACTAAGAGAACATATACAACTATACTATGAGAACATATACAACTATACTACGAGAACACATACAACTATACTACGAGAACACATACAACTATACTATGAGAACATATACAACTATACTAGGAGGAGAACATATACAACCATACTAGGACGAGAAACATTACATTACATATACTAGAATACTTAAATTACTGTGATTTAAATCGGAGCATGACTTAACTGTCATGACTCAAGTTGTGGCCAGAGTCTCTTGGAGGGGGAGCGTGAGTTTGCGTATAGATCTATGCTGGATTGACAATCCTACACCTTGCTGCTAGCTACAGCCGGACCTGCAGGTCTGCGGGTGCCAAACGTCATTTTCTTTATTACAACCATTCAGTATGTCGTTGTTACTAGTCGATAGTATGGTGCAATTTATCACATAATGCCTTAATAGAAATCCGGTTTAAGGTAGTTAGTATAGCAGTAGTTCCTATAATACAAAACTACAGTACTACAATGATTTACCCATTACATATTTTTACTGATAACCTCACTTAAACATTAATGTACAAACTATATTTTGTTAAATAATAGTTACACTTGGGATATTACACACTTTTACAACAAACGAGCGTACAAAAAGTTAAGCCTTGGTAGAAGGCTACTTTAATAGAAAATATAGGTTTTTCTGAGAGATTCAAACTTTTACAAACACTTACATACCTTTTACAACTTATACTTACGACAGGTTCAAACGTTTTTGATAACAAACATCGACACTAAAATACTTATGAACTCACCAGCTTAATGCTGATAAACTCTTTCAAAATAACTTGTATTCTCAGGTCATCAGTAGACAGGTACCGATGCCAGCTTTTGAGAAGATGGAGCGCATTCAAGACTCATCATATTATTATTTTGATTTACATTATATTTTTGGTGTCTAAAACTGTACTGAAGACACTTGTATTAAAATTATATATTTAATGCAATGGATGATGTTGTTTGCTTATTTACATTTACTGTGTTGTGATACTTTACATGACGTCCTCTGCCCCAGAACGTTTCCGCCGTTCTTGGTTCTTGGTTTTGGGGTGTGACAGTGTGTACGGATCATGCCAGCGCATTCCCGTGATCCTCGCTGGTACCTAAAACACATATCACACAACACGGTAAGCATAAATACTTAGTGAGTTCCCCAAAATACCACATACAACACGTACGCCACTCAAGGCTATAACTCTACATGACCTTCAGGTCAATGTGTCTCAGGGGACTTCCATCCTATAATCCTAGTTGACCTTCCGGTCCTACTACTCTGACCTTCTGGTCCGTATCATCTTGACCTTCCGGCCCATACACTATTGAACTTCTGGTCCATATCATAATACTCATAACATAACATAGCACATACATATCATGTAACAACATACATCACATACTCATCATAGCACATAAGATCTTCCGGTCACACATAATTACCACTCTAGGTAAAGTTTAGTGAGAAGACTCACCTCGTACGATGTCGGATAACCTCTCGTGCTCGATAACCCGACCTAGCCTCCTCCTATCAAAATGATAACACCTCTAATCAATACTCTCACTTGTCCTCATCTCTAAATAATGGGTAGAAGGTCATTCTACCCTTCCCTGACCTTTCTTGAATCAGCTGGACCAAAACCGTAAGGTCAACTGAAGTCAACTCTAGTCAACGATCAAACTTTGACCAGAATCATTGAGTGCACTCGGGTGAGTCGGCGAGTCCATGTGTGTTCTCAGAATCCTCCTAAGGTGTCACTCGACTCGTCGAGTTAGCCTTTCACTCGACGGGTTACCACTAGTTCCATGAGAATACAAGTTATTTTGAAAGAGGGTATATCGAAGGTCCTGACTGTCTTGGATTCATCTTCCCACGCTTTACGAAGCGTATCAAGCCATTCCCAGAGTGAGATTTTCAAAAGGATTTGGCCTCTCACTTGAAATTCTAGGGTTTTCTTCCTCTTGCTTGTCTTCCCAGTCAAGGGCCACTCCCTTCTGAGTCAAAGTCATAAGAGGTTTCGGTAATTTGCGAGGAGTTCTGAATGGACTACGATAATAGGTCTGCAAGAACTCGAATTCTGGGGAATTTCTGTTGGCGTTTTCGGTGCCGACAAATTCCCAACGGTTTTGATAAATTTACAGAGTACTCAATAGCTTCCCATCACTAATAGTGTGTCTTAGGAATTTGACTCTTAAATTCCAAAACTCGTGTTTGGAGAACTTCACGAAGGGTTTCTATGAAGGTAATGTTTCCATGAGTTCTTTCTTACTACGAGGGTAGATAAGTAAGTCATTACAAGAAGAATCAAAAACTGATTCAAGTAAGAATGGTGTACCCTATTCATTAAGCTCATGAATACTATGGGCATAATGGTCCTATTCGAGGGGTATGACCATGGACTCGAAGTGTCCGCATCGAGTTTGGAAGGTAGTCTTCGGGACATCCTTCCCTAACACTCGAAACTGCTGATATTCGGATCTCGGTCCATTCCTGAAAGGTAAATCGTTCCTTGCGTTTGCTTAGCCCACACATTCGTGCGAGGCAGAGATAATGATTTCTAATTGAAATCTTGACGAGTCCCTGATAGTCGAGGTACATATGATGCAATCCGTCTACTTCTAGAAGAAAAAGACAAGAGCCCTCCAGGGTGAGAAGCCTGGTCTTCCAATTCTATTGCTGAGTAGTTCGCTAAGTTGTCAGGATGGTTCTTGTATTTCAGTGGGTGATTAGACTGTAAGGCGATCTGGTTATAGAAGTCGTACTGGGTTCTAAGTTTGTTCACATGACGATGCGATTACTCATAGTATTGGGTAGTCTCCATCCTGAAGTTCACATTTAGAAGTCATACATGGTCCACCAATCGCAGTCTCGTGTATACGAGTCGTATATAATTAAGATTGAAAAGGTATTCGAATAACTCATTCCTCTTTAAGCTCTTATCCCTACGAGGGAAAGAAGTTTAAGTGGAATCATCACTTCTAAACCTGTAGAACCTTGATTATATACCACCCATATGTATATCTTCTTCAATGACAGATCAGCCGTATGGATCTTTGGATTGAACTTGATATACTGTACAAGTGGTACTTCGGGGATTTCTTCGGATGGAAAAGAACTATGAGGTACTCCATGCATGAGTACTTCGGTGTTCTGATATGACGGCTTCGCTGGAAAGGCGATTTTGAAGAAAGAGATGTATGTATGAAGCTAATATTGTGCGGATTAAATTGAATCTAGTTGTATGATAATGTCAGAATCATATGGAAACTAAAGACATTAGAATTGAACATAAGGCGTTACAGACAAAACACAACCGTGCAACCTTCAACAGAGTTACAGTACTTTAGACTTACTACAAGACTATTGCTGCGAACAAGGTATACTACAAAAGACAAGTATACGCAGCATGAGCATCCTTATACTAACGGGATTTCGCAAAAGATAAGACTCTAGTTGCACTATTTTTGCATGGCTTAATTACTTATAAGCCTGTTACAACAAAACGCCTTAATTACTTTTACGTGGGTTCGGAGTAGTCTCCCCTGCGGCAGTGATTCTTAGAATTCTGCCGTCTGCGCCTGAGTTCTTTGTAATAGGACAATCCTTCTTGAAGTGCCCTACCTCACCGCATTGGTGGCATGACTGGCTAGTACTAGCATTGGTGGTGGTAATGAGGTGTTTAGCTACAGTTACGTGGACACGAGTGCCTTCCTCCTTACTCCACTTTCGAAATTGCCTCCTAAAGAGTTCGGCTTTATCACTACTTTTGTGTGTGGGGTTGGTCCCGATGCCAGGGACTTGAGTGATGGGTCATGTTGGTGCTCCATAGCTACGAGCATGGTGTCCTATTTTTAGGCAATTACAACATTGAATTTCATGGCAAGCCCCATTATGATGAGAGCTGCACCTGCTACACTTTGGAAGTCTTCCTTCGTATGGTCTGGTCGGTACTGGGAATGCAGGGGCTGCCCCTTGTTGCTGTTCGGCGGCTAGTTTTTGGGATCTCTTGCGCTATTTTTTGGCTTGGTGCTTTCGTTTATTCTTCTTAGTTTTTCGGCTTTGTAGGTCTGTGACTGTTGTCATTTGTTGGTTTCCTAGTTTGGTACTACTATCGGAACTATCGACTCCTTCGTCGGGCTTGTTTGCGTTGACAGAGTTGATGTGTGTAAGGAAAGTTGTCACAGCAGCTGCTACCACTGCTTGTAACGTAATGGCGTCGATATGGAGGATATGGGTTTTGTTGTTTGGCTGCTTGTTTCCGGATGACGACATGATTCTGTAACACGAAATATAAGGATTTTGTGAGCGATTTTGGTTGACCCTAGATGTACTTCGATTGTTCAAGTAAAGAGTAAGAGTATGCTCTCGAAAGTTTGACCTACATCCCTATGATGCAGTTCCTAGAATAGAATAGGAGTGAGTTCGTAGTATGGTCTTATGACGCTTGACGTCTAGAACATGGTACCATTGGTTGGTAAATAACATGATCCAACCCTTGAAGAAGAAATTGGGAACTATCCCTAAGTTAGAATAACCTAGTTCCATAACTCAACTAGAGTGGGTTTCAAGTAGACTCCAATGATAGCATGATGAAAGTAATTAAATAAAGAATGACACATAAGTTAGCCGACTGTCAATATCTTTGATATTCATGACGTAAAAGTTCGGTAAAAACGACCTTGTAAAAGGTCTTACATCATATCCAGAGTGAAAGTCCTTGACAACATAAAGACTTAAATAAAGTACTTACAGTACAAGATAGTTTCATAGAAAATGCCACATCGGGCATAGATAGAAAAACGATTCCTTTTAACAAGGAAAAAATAAAGTAAGGAATCTACTATTGGCAACGGTCATCCCTCTGGTGAACTCTCAGCTCAGCTAGTTGACGCTCCATATCAAGTAGGTGTCTTTTGTACACCCTTTGGCGTATTCGGAGTTCTATGACTTAGGCTCATGATTCAGCCAGTGCTTGCAGCAGGGTTTCATGGTTTCTCTTAGATCTCTGACGAGCATCTTCCAGGCGAATGGTGCGGAGGGTATGTATTCTCGCATTGGTGACAACTTCTGTGATCTGATGTAGGGCTTTCCTGCCTTGAATCTCATTTCAGGCCACTCTGTGGACCAGGATTGGCAAGATTCTGTTTTCTGACCCCCCATTGCTTAGGTCATAAAAGCTTCGGTCACCATTAAATGGCATGCGCTGATCTTGTCCTTGGCTCCATGTATCCAAGCATTCTACTCATGGGTGCATCGGGCCATAAAAAGTCGGGCGAGGTTTAGGATTTTGAAAGGAAGCTGCCTGGGGTAGGTTCTTAACCTCTGGTTCGAAGTTAGCACCATCTGAAACGTCTTCATCATGGTGATCATTCAAAGGGATAGGATGATCATTCTCTGGTTCTTCTCTAAACCATCCAACAATGACTTTGTTCGGAAAGTAGGGATTGCTGTGTGGATGAAATCCAGCCATGTTATCTACGCGAGAATTGGGGTAAGAAATAATTATTAGATGAACTATCTAGATAATTATTTAGAAAATCTTCATTAGTTACATCACTATTTGTGAAGTGCATACCAATTATATGTAATCGAAACAGGATAGGCCTTCGAATAAGTGATCTTAACTCCAAATTCACAAAGAATAGGGATAAAGCAAAATTTTCACCGATTCTAAGTCTATAACATCCTAGTTACATATAGCCTTAGTGTATCCACTTAGCAACTATCAACTTAGTAATGAAGATCCCCTTTAGTTCTCAAGTATGAAGTACTTATACTAACACCAAATACCCCTATAGTATTTTAGGTTTATGTTCTATTATTCTCATTGTGGCATTGTTGGTAAGATTTTAGACTTGTTGCAACCGCACAACTACACTTAGGCACGTGCTAGTCAACCCTCGGATAATATAGTTGATCGGACTATATCTTCCTAGTTTTGACCATATGTCTCTAAGTCCACCTGTGTTGCCCAACAATCGTAATTCTTTTGTACTGTCCTAGTGACACTGATTTTAGTATGAATACAGGCACGTATACTTATTTAAATATTTTATTATTTAAAGTATAAGCTCTTGGGCAGAGTATTTTAATCCCATTGTATTTATAGTCTGTATATCTTTTATGGGTTGATATACTCAATTCACTATAAACAATGCTCTGATACCAATCTGTCATACCCCAAAACCATGAACGGCGGAAACGTTTTGGGGTGGAGGACGTCATGTACAGTATCACAACAATAAAAAGTAGTAAACAAGCAACAGCATCATCCATTGCATTAATAATATAATTTTAATACAAGTGTGTTCTGTCAAATTATAATAGACACTAAAGTATAAATCAACATGAAAGATGAGTCTTGAACGAGCACCATCTTTTCTAAACCTTGCATCGGTACTTGTCTAATGTTGACCTGAGGATACAAGTTATTTTGAAAGAGAGTATCAGCTTTAAAGCTGGTGAGATCATAAGTATTTTAGTGTCTTATTTTGTAAGAATGTATTTGTACGTATGAAATGTAAGTATTTGTATGTATTTGAAATGTAAGTATTTGTACATATTTGAAATTTAAGTATTTGTACATGTATGAAATGTAAGTATGAAAACGTTTTGAACATCCTAGAAAGCCCTATGCCTCCTACTGAGAGTAGCCTTCTACCAAGGCATCTAGTATCTGTGTGTGTCTCTTGTAAGAGTGTGTATTTTCCCAAATCTAACTATCATTAACCAAAAATATAACTTCTACATTCCGTGCATCGTGTGAATGTTTACGAAGTGAATGTAATGGAAAAATGAAATAGTACTATGGTGTAGCACCAAATAACTACCACCGTACTAACTACTTTAAATCTATTGTAATTTCGTAAGTATTGTAGTATTTGTAATAAGTGACTACTTTTGTACTATTTTGCCTTATTTGAGGGATAAGGCATAATGTGTTGGCTAGATCCCAGGCTAGACGCTCCCCTATCAAAGAGATTTTGGGACCCATACACGACCCCTGCATGTTTGCAAGCCGCGAACATCCACATTACTATGATCATGTATACTTAATATAACTATTATAATGCGTTGTGATTCATTAGTATAGTTAGATCCTGAAATCGTTTCATGCTATAGCACCTAGTTATGTCTGTCCTATTATCGTATATGTAAATGCACTCATGTAAGCGTATCTATGTAAACATACTCATGTAAGCATATCAATGTAAACGTACTCATGTAGTAGTATAGTAATGTACTGTGTGTACTAGCTGAAATGTGTGTTCTCTCTCTATCTAGCATGTATAGTAATGTACTGCGAGTGCTAGCTGTAATGTGTGTTCTCTCTCTAACTAGCATGTATAGTAATGTACTATAATGTTCTGCGTAAACACATATAAATGAGTGATTTTTGTGCTTTTTATGTGATAAACACATCAAGGAAGGATCTAGACAAGTCCCTAAGGCATTGTGATGTACCAAGGCACCCTAAGGCACCCTTTGGCACCTTAACTTGGTGTTTACGGTTCAACAACTTCTTGAACCGTAAACACCTTGTTCTTGGAGTTCTAGGGACATTTCTTGAGGTATAGAAGTGTAACAAAGCGTGTAAGACTCTAGGATGGAAGCACTTACAAGTTAGAAGCTCGAAAACGTCCAAAAGGCCAAGAACACAAGTGTGTGTTCTTGTTGCTCTTGGTGTAAATTGAAGATTGATCCTTTTGGAATTATTTCATGGTTAGAAGTGTGTTAAAACACTAGATTAAGTCATACAACAACTTAAGAAACCTAGAAACACTTACTAGATCGAAGATCTCGAAAAACTTTTGGATGATACTTGAGAGAGAAATGGGACTTGGATCTTGAGATTTGGAAAAAGTGTAAATAATGACTAACACACATATATATACTCCCAAATTTAGGGTTTTGGCAGAAAATATTTTATTCCGACAGAAATCTCTAATTCCTTAGAGTTTCAGAATAACAATGCTGCACAATAACCCTAGAGCATCCTCTCTCCTGATATCACCAGAAGTGTAAATCCTAAATTACTCAAACTTGTTCCAAAAAGTTTGAAATTTAACAGCAACTGTTCTGACTTCTATTGACTTGATATGTTTGTACAGAATAGAAATTTCGGGTTGTCACACTTAGCTTATTTGTGAATTCTCCGAATATGATCATCTCCTTATCTATCTTTATTCCAAGTATAGTTAAATCTCTTGGAGAATATGATTAGTGTTTTGATGTGACTTAGAGTTCTTAGCCAGATGTTATTTTAATGGAACATGTCACACCCCCAAATCGGAACGGCGAAAACATTCAGGGGCGTAGGACGTCATGTACAGTATCATAACAATTCACAATTGTAAAACAAGCAACAACATCCATTGAATTAATAATATAGTTAATACATGTGTGTTCTTTAAATAGTTTTATGACACCAAAAATGTATAACAAAAATATAAGTCAAGTCTTGAACAAGCTCCGTCTTCTCAAAACCTGATCCGATGTACCTGTCTACTGGTTCCATGAGAATACAAGTTATTTTGAAAGAGAGTATCAACATTTAAGTTGGTGAGTTCATAAGTATTTTAGTGTCAAGTGTTTGTATTTGTTTCATGAAAATGTTTGTATTTGTTTAGTGCGAATGTTTGTATACTTCCCAGAAAATCCTATATTTTATTCTAAAAATGAAAAGTAGTCTTTTACCCAAGACCCAACTGTTTGTATATTTGTTCTCTTGTAATAGTGTAAAATGTATGTTTGTACTTGAAATAGTATAAAATGTATATTTTTCCATATATGTAAACTATCTTTACCAGAAAAATAGTATGTACTTCTCATGTGAGAATATCAGCATATGAATGTAATGGAAAATGAAGATTTATAGTAGTATTGTGTAAAATACACTACTAATGCATTAACTGCCTTGTAACCAAACTGGTTTAAGGTTAAAGTATGATTAAGGTTATAACCATGTTTGATTGACTAGTATAAAGCATGAAATTATTCAGGCGTCGAAAATGATATGACATTTGTCACCCGTAGACGTGCAGGTCCCACTGTAGCTAGCAGCAAGGTGTGGGATGGTCAGTTCTATATAGATCTATACACAAACTCACGCTCTACCTCCAAGAGACTATGGTTACAAAACATGACTTAGCAAAAATATTTCTTTGCCATGAAATAATATCTCACATTTTCGTTATCTTGTTCACATATAGTATGTAAGTTCCTTTTTGTTCTTGTAAATGAATAGTATACTTTGTAATGAATTGTAATAATATGTATGTATTAGTTCATGTATTGTTTCTTTGTTATAGAAAATAGTATGTATTGATCCTCTAAACTATCCCTATTATAATTTACTAGTATCTTTGTTTGAACTGTAAATGATTTGGAGAAAAGACTCAATTGCCCAACATATGTAGTTGAGTTAAGTATGTTCTTTGAAAATGGGGTTTAATAATCATGTATATATTTAGCAAGTATAATTATGATTTAGCCGACAGTCGAACTAGTGATCCTATCCTAAGCCCACAACTGAACAAGGAACATGCATTACGTTATTTAGCAATAGTCCTAAGTCCGTTAAAGCATACTTATACATAAATATATAAATGAATATGATTTTGATATAAACACAAATCTAAAAACAGTTTAAAAGAGTTTTAAAATGATTTTGACAATATTTAAGCATAAGAAATCCTTTTATTTGTTTGTTTCCACATGTAAATGTTTAACACAATTAAATTTGTATTCCCTCCCTAAAAGCATTTAAAAAGGTAAATTGTAGGGGTATGAACTCACCTTATGTGAGTGATTCGTTTCAATGTTCGATATAGGAGGATTGTTTCCACAAGATAGATTCTGAGGCAAACAAGTCCTAAAATGCATTTCACGTAATATATATGTATACAATTAGTGAATAGAATCATAAGAATGATAAGGAATTGTACTAATTTGTAAGTTTTACTTACAAATAAAAGTGTTAGAAGCAATTTCAGAAGGCTGCTTTGAGTTTACCGCTAGCCCTTGAGTTTACGGCCCAACAAGATCTTGCTGTTCTTGGTGAAACCAAGAAGATTCAAGGGTTTACGGCCCAAAATATGAAGATGGGAAGATGGTTGGTTGCATAAATGAAGAGCACTTGGTGTTCTTGTCAAGATCCTATGAAGATTCAAAGGATTTTGGATGATAGTGGAGAGTAAATGATGGTTTACGGTTGGTGTCTTTTGAGAGAAAAAGTGTGTTTCAGCTAGAAATGATAGAAGATATGTGTTGTTTTCGGTTCCCCTATATGTATAGGACGGAAATCGTGATGGGACACATGCATTGGTTCTCGCACCGAAAGGATAAGAACGAAGTTTGCGGTCCAAAGGAGTTTTCGGTTGTGAACCGTTTGCGGCTGCAAACCATTTGCGGTCTGAAGTCTTAGACTACGCGAGGGTTCTCAGATTTAGCAATTCACTACCATTTTAAGGAACACTTCTAATTAAAGGTTTTAAACACATATATATAATTTAAATCTAACTTAATAAGATAAATCAAAATAATAAATTTGACTTTTACAATAATGAAAATAATGGGTTGTCACATCATCCTCCCATTAAAAGGGAATTTCATCCCGAAATTAAGTCTAAGATATACTCATGGCTTAAGGGAAAAGATGTGGATACTTATGTTTCATTTGATCCTCCCGCTCCCAAGTGAATTCAGGTCCCCACTTTGTATTCCAGCGAACCTTCATTATCGGGATACGACTTTGTTTGGTTTGCTTGACTTCCCTATCCATGATTTCTAATGGTTCTTCCATGAAGTTAAGGCTCTCATTGATCTCGATTTCATCGAGTGGGATAACAAGAGTCTCATCAGATAGACACTTCTTTAGGTTGGATACGTAGAAGGTAGGGTGTACGTTACTAAGTTCATGTGGTAGTCGGAGTTTGTACGCTATACGGTCGATTCTATCAAGAATATCAAAAGGCCCAATGTAACTTGGATATAGTTTACCATGCTTTCCAAAGCGGATCATAACCTTCTAGGGTGAGACCTTCAATAGAACAAGGTCACCGACCTAAAATTCCAAGGGTTTCTGTCTTTTTTCTGCGTAGCTTTTCTCTCTGTCTCTAGAGGCTTTCAATCATTCACGAATCTGAACAATCTTTTCCGTCGTTTCCTAGATGATTTCTGGACCAGTGAGAGTATTTTCAGGAACTTGTCCTTTAGCTAGTTGCGTGTCACCCACCTCAACCCAACATAGAGGGGATCTGCACTTCCGGCCATATAGGGCTTCGAATGGAGCAACTTTGATACGAGTATGGTAGTTGTTGTTGTATGAAAACTTGAAAAATGGTAAATGGATATCCCATGCATTACAGAAGTCGATCACGCAAGCTCTCATCATGTCTTCCAATGTTTGTATAGTTCTCTCACTCTGTCCATCAGTTTGTGGGTGGTAGGCTGTACTCATGTCCAACCTAGTCCCTAAGGATTTTTGTAATGATTGCCTAAATCTTGAGGTGAATCTACTGTCTCAATCAGAAATAATAGATATGGGCACACCATGCTGATTGGTTTTGAGCATTCTAACACCCTAAGTGTACATGCAACCCTAGAAAACCCTGGATCTATGTTTGTCTAAAAAACATGCAAAAATTGATTTCTAAGGTTCATAATCCTAAATAGCATACATGGGGAACTTTTAATTTAAAAGATGGCTAGAATTACATACCTTGTAGTTGATTTGATTCCTTGAAAACTTTGAGAGCCTAGCACCCCAAGTGTGATGCCTCAAATGCTTCACACAACACCAAATTCTTTGGAATAACTTTAGAGTATGTATAACACTTGTAATAATTGGCTTGCCCTCTCTTGTTCTTAGTGTCAACGATTTTGGTGAGTATCATGTTCCTTATATAGTGTGTCACATCTAGGGTTACACTGTGTAAACCCTAATGTGACATGACTCTTCATTTCCATGACCTATGGGTTTGTAACTCCCATGGAGCATCCTATGGGCTTAAACCAACTTGATAATCCATGGAGCCTTTTAGCCCACTATACAAGTTATGGATGATATAGATAATCAACCCATATATTTAATTAATCATCTTTTGATCACTTAATTAATTCCAAATTAATTCTTGATCAATACTAGCTAAATAATACTATTAATATATATAAGAACTTATAATATTAATAAACCACAAGTGTTATTTCTCTCATTTAGTCAATCCAAATGCATGATGCCATGCAACCCAAATGAACCATGCTGGGTCGGGTCAAGTACATACCAAATATAGTTATGGACTTAGACACCTTATCCAACACATGTAGTCGTACGATCTCTCTAATGTATTTTCTGGTCAGTTTCTCCATCTTGTCAGTTTCTTTGATTGGTAGGAAGTGCGCGGACTTGGTTAACCTGTCAACGATCACCCAAATGGTATCGAGACCACCCGCTATCTTGGAAAATTTGGTTATGAAATCCATTGTAATTCGCTCCAACTTCCACTCAGGTATCTCCGGTTGTTGTATTAAACCTGAGGGCTTTTGATATTCTACCTTAACTTTGGCGCAAGTAAGACACTTTCCCATTAAGGTAGCAATCTTTTCTTTCGTGTTAGGCCACCAATATAACTTTTTGAGATCCATATACATCTTGTCTGAACCTGGATAAACGGAGTATTAAGTATTGTGTGCTTTGTTCATGAAAACGTCTTTGAAACCACTAAGTTTCGGTGTCCAGATTTGATCCATGAGGTATCAGACTCTGTTACCCTTGAATTCTAAGTTCTTATCCATCCCTCTCAGGGATTCACCTGCCACATTTTCAGGTTTTAAGGCTTCCTGTTGAGCCTCCTTAATTTTTGTGGACATATGTGAATGGATTGTCATAGTCAGTGCCTTGACTCTACGACCTGAGTATTCTTTCCGACTTAGGGTGTCAGCTACTACGTTGGCTTTACCGGGATGATAATGAATTTTGCATTCGTAGTCATTGTCACACCCCAAAACCATGAACGGCAGAAATGTTCTGGGGCGGAGGACGTCATGTACAGTATCACAACAATGAAAAATAGTAAACAAGCAACAACATCATCCATTGCATTAATAATATAATTTTATTACAAGTGTGTTCTGTCAAATTATAATAGACACTAAAGAATAAAACAAAATGAAAGATGAGTCTTGAACGAGTTCCATCCTCTCTAAACCTTGCATCTGCACCTGTCTACTATTGACCTGAGGATACAAGTTCTTTTAAAAGAGAGTATCAACTTCAAAGCTGGTGGGATCATAAGTATTTTAGTGTCTTAATTTGTATGTAAGTGTTTGTATGTATTTGAAATGTAAGTATTTGTATGTATTTGAAATGTAAATATTTGTAAATGTATATGAGAATCCTAGAAAACCATATGTTTCCTACTAAAAGTATCCTTCTACCAAGGTATCTAGTGTCTGTGTGTGTTTCTTTTGTAAGAGTGTGTATTTTCCCAAATCTGACTATCATTAACCAAAAATATAGTTTCTACATTACCGTACATCCTGTGAATGTTCACGAAGTGAATGTAATGGGAAAATGAAATAGTACTATGGTGTAGTGTCGAACTACAACCGTACTAATTACCTTAAGTCTAGGGTAATTTTGTGAGTACTGTAGTATTTGTAACAAGTGACTACTTCTGTACTAATATTGCCTTATTTGAGGGATAAGGCATAATGTGATGGCTAGATCCCATGCTAGACGCTCCCCTGTCAAAGGGATTTTGGGACCCATACACGACCCCTACATATCTACAAACCGTGAACATCCACATTACTATGATCATTTATACCCAATATAACTATCACAATGTGTTGTGATTCGTTAGTATAGTTATATCCTAAAATTGTTCCATGCTATAGCACCTAGTGATGTATGTTCTATTATCGTATATGTAAACGTATTTATGTAAACGTACTCATGTAAGCGTAATCATGTAATAGTATAGTAGTGTACTGTAATGTTTTGCGTGTGCTAGATGTACTGTCTGTTCTCTCTCTATCTAGCATGTATGTTTGTTTCTCATCACTATGTATTATGTTTGTTTCTCATCACTATGTATTATGTTTGTTTCTCTTCACTATGTATTATGTTTGTTTCTCATCACTATGTATTATGTTTGTTTCTCTCCACTATGTATTATGACTCATGTATGAACTGACTCTTTGTAAGATTCATTGTTCTAGTATTAGTATTAGTATCTTCCTAAACTACCCATATGGTAGCTTACTAGTAATATAACTGGTACATATGAACATGGAAGTATACCATTGCTACCCAAGGGTATTGAATGAACTGGGAGAACCTTTATGACTATATATGTACACATGATATATAACTAATATTTAAACAACCTTCGGACGGGTACCCGATGTCCCACCAAACCACATCTCAAGCGCGAAAAGGAAATAGGGTGGATAGCCTTCCTAAGTCTTTTAAACATTTATTATATAACTATACATATATAGGCATGCAATTGATAATATAAAAGCATAAAATAAGTTTTGTAAAACCTTTGGACATAATTATTATCTAAGAAAAGATCGACTTGATGTCAATCTATAAAACGGTTTGAAAGCACGGGTTTGATAAAACAGTTTAAGTATGAAGAAACATTTGTTTGAAAAACAATTGTAAATGAGTTTGAAATGAAACATACAGAGTAAAATGTACAGTTTAATATGGATTTTTAAACATATAAAGTGTTTATGAAAAATATTTGAAGGAAACCGTTTGGTAAAACAGCTAATGAGTAGTAAATCATTTGAATGCTGCTTATTAATCACATACGATTGATATAATAACTAGCATAATTCTACTTGTATCCCCCCATAAAGCATTTAAAAACATTTAAAACATTGGTTAAGGGGTACGAACTCACTTGTAGTGAGTGGTTTTGATGATAATGTTGGATCAGTTGCTAAGTGCCAAGTGGTGACTTGAGTACACATGCGAATCCTAATTAGTGTTATGAACAACTAATTATTGAATTGGGACCACCTTAGGGACTGGTAAACACTTATATTGAAGTGTTACAACCATATATGAATGTACGAAGGGTTATAAGGCTATACAAGAGAGTGTATGGCCAAAATACACACTATATGTGTGTGTGCGGCCAGTGTCACACCCCCAAACCAGAACGGCGGAATCGTTCGAGGGCGGATGACTTCATATAGTATCGAAAGAATTGAATACATAGTAAAGAAAGTAAACATAACCAACATAAATATAACTGAAAAAGTTACATCATTTGTAGGTATTACAGGTTCCAAAATATCAATTACAATATGTTGTCAAAATGAAATTAAACTAACGCCGCAACGTCCCTTCTTCAAAAGCAATAGTTTACCTGTATTACTGAATCCCTGAGAAAAACAAGTAGTTTTGAAAAAGTAGGTCAGCATTTAAGCTAGTGAGTTCATAAGTATTTAGTGACAATGTTTGAATAAAATCAAATGAAATTTGTTTGTAGATGTACGAAAAACTCCTAGAAAATCCAATATTTCGTACTAGTATAAAAGTAGTCTTTTACAAAGACTCGACTGTTTTGAAGGTTTTCTTTTATAAATCCAATATCCGTTCATAAGTGTGTGGTAGTTTAAAAGTTCCAACATGGAAATGAAATCGTGTTTTTCATGCCTAGAGTAGTAAATTTGTGTAAGTATAATATCACTAAGGCATTTGATAACCCGGTAAATCAATAAGTTCTTAATACTCCATGTGAGTTTTATAACCATACTAATGACCCAGACTGCCTGTAACAACGTTCTTCAGGTGTTGAAATGTTATGGCATTTGTCACCCTAAGCCTGCGGGCCTAATTGTAGCTAACAGCTTAGGTGTGGGATTGTCAATCCCGTATAGATCTATACACAAGTATCATGCTCCCCCTACAAGGGATTATGGTATATAATACAGGACTTAAAATGCATACTTGAAAGTACGTGAAATGTCTCACAAAACTTAGTATAAAACAAATTTACATATGAAAATGTCCATTTGTTCTTGAATATGAAAGTATCTCTTTGATATAGTATTTCTAGTATGTAAATGTTCATGATTTCCTCGTAAACTATACCTATTATAGTTATTCAAAGTGTGTGTTTCGTTAGTATAGTAAATCCTAGTGTAATGTTCACTTGTTATGTAAAGTATAACATCTAAAGTGACATAAATGATCAGATATACTTAAAGTATAAATAAAGGGTTTGATTCGCGTATATATATTATATATATATATATATATATATATATATATATATATATATATATATATATATATATATATATATATATATATATATATATATATAAACATGTTTTATTTCCAAAAGACAAGATGTTATCGTGAATATATATTGCATACAAAAGTTCCCATGTAGTAGTTATGAATCACATATGATTCGCTAGATAGAAAAAGAGTATATAGTGAAACTTTATGTTACAATCGATAATAACCGTGTGTTTACTTGTATTGCCCCCTTAAAAGTATATAAAAAGCATTGATAAAACATTTGAAAGTGTAGTTTACAGGGGCATGAACTCACTTGATGGATTGGGGAAAGCGAGATGAAAATTGAGTAGAACTTCGTCTTGTGAAAGTTGATTTCCTCAGGATTCTCAGGAATCTTGGGAATATCAGGAATCTCGGGAGAGTAGAACCTTCCTTTGGAACTTGAGTGTGAAAACCTGGGCTTCGGGAGTTTAACCGCAGAGTTTTAACACAAGAGATGGAAGAATGGAGCAACTAAACCCGGCACCCCAAGAGCTCTATTTATAGGGGGTATTTTTGAGTGCCACATCGTGGAAAGGGTGTGCCACGTTGTGGGGAGCAATTCTATCCTCGTCCATTGATGGGACGCCCTCAGTCACTTGCCGGGTCGTGGCAAAACTGTGCCACGTCGTGGCAAGCCTGACAGCCTCGAATTTTGGACCTCGAACTTGTAAAATCCATAACTTTCGCGTACGAGCTCCGTTTTCGACGTTCTTTATATGCAAGCATAGCTAAAAAAATGATCTACAACTCTCGTTTAGACTTCATCAGAAAATTTTTACATTATTTTTAATTATTTATTTTTAACGGTCCGGGACACAAAAAGTCCGTGTAAAATCCATAACTTCTTCATCCGATGTCCGTTTTCGTTAGACTTTTCGCCGTTGCGCTACTAATGTTGAGACCTTCGATTCTCATTTAGGTTGTTTTGGTCAAAAGTCTCTCGAGCTCTATTTCGAGTTTTTAGCTGTCTACTGCTATATTCGGATCTTGGAAAAATCATAACTTCCTCATACGAAGTCAGATTTGGACGTTCTTTTTGTGTATGCTCACGGTTTAATGTTATCTATAACTTTCATTTAGATACTTAAGGCTAAATGCTATTGTATTGAAACTTTGTGTTTTTCGTTTAATCGGTGTTGCCAGTTTTGTCGGAAATGTTAGAATGGTCATAACTTCTTCGTTATAACTCGGATTCTAGTGTTCTTAGTATTTCTGTAAACCTTGACACAATATCTAACATAATAGATATTCTTATAACGAATTTTACATATTTCATTTTCGAAGTTAATTTCATTATTTCAAAGGTAGCTACAATACTTGACTTTTTAGGTCATTACATAAAGTCGAAATATCGGGTTGTCACATCATCCCCCCGTTAGAGGGAATTTCGTCCCGAAATTTAATGTTACAAAAACACTTGTGGATTAGGGAAAAAGATGTGGGTATTTGTGTTTCATCTGATCTTTGCGTTCCCAGGTGTATTCAGGTGCTCGCTGTGCATTCCAGCGAACCTTCACAATGGGGATGCGACTTTGTTTTTTTCTTTTTATTCCCTATCCATGATTTCAATTGGTTCTTCTATAAAGTGGAGACTCTCGTTGATTTCGATCTCGTCTAAAGGGACGACGAGGGTCTCATCGGACAAACACTTCTTCAAGTTTGACACATGAAAGGTAGGGTGTACGTTACTCAGTTCCCACGGTAGACAAAGTTTGTAGGCTACCGGGCCGATCCTTGCGAGGATCTCGAATGGTCCGATATACCTTGGGTTTAGTTTCCTACGTTTTCCGAAACGTATCAACCCTTTCCAGGGCGAGACCTTTAATAGTACTCGGTCCCCGACCTGAAATTCCAAGGGCTTCCGTCTTTTGTCCGCATAACTCTTTTGTATGTCTCTTGAAGTATTTAGTCGTTACCGAATTTGTACAATCTTCTCGGTTGTCTCTCTTATGATTTCTGGGCCAGTGAGAGTGTTGTCGGGTACCTGTCCCTTGGCTAGTTGTGTGTCACCTACTTCAATCCAACACAGTGGTGATCTGCACTTCCGGCCATAGAGGGCTTCGAATGGAGCAACTTTAATGATGGAGTGGTAGCTATTGTTGTACGAAAATTCAATTAGTGGTAAATGGGTATCCCATGCTTTACCAAAATCGATTACACAAGCTCTTAGCAAATCTTCTAGGGTTTGTATGGTCCTCTCACTTTGACCGTCGGTTTGTGGATGGTAAGCAGTACTCATGTCGAGCCTCGTTCCTAGGGATTTTTGTAACGATTGCCAGAATCGCGAGGTGAACCTACTATCTTTGTCATAGATAATGGATATTGGTACACCGTGCAGTCGTACAATCTCTCGGATGTAAGTTTGAGTTAGCTTCTCCATCTTATCGGTTTCCTTTATGGGTAGGAAGTGTGCGGATTTGGTTAACCTATCGACAATTACCCAGATGGTGTCTAGTCCACCTGTTGTCTTGGGTAATTTGGTTATGTAATCCATGGTTATCCGTTCCCACTTCCACTCGAGTATTTCAGGTTGTTGTAGTAATCCTGATGGTTTCTGGTATTCTACCTTGACTTTGGCGCAAGTCAGACACTTGCGCACATAGGTAGCTATCTCTGCTTTCATGTTCGGCCACCAATACAGTTTCTTGAGGTCCAGATACATTTTGTCCGAATCTGGATGCACGGAGTATCGAGTCTGATGCGCCTCGTTCATGACCACGTCTCTGAATCCACCAAACTTCGGTGTCCAGATTCGATCCATGAAGTAATGAACTCCGTCCCCCTTGACTTCAATATTCTTGTCCATTCCGCTTAGGGCTTCACCTACCACATTCTCTATTTTGAAGGCTTCCCTCTGAGCTTCCTTGATTTGTGTGGACAGATGTGAATGGATCGTCATGGTTAGGGATTTCACTCGGCGACCTGAGTATTCTTTTCAACTAAGAGCATCAGCTACTACATTTGCTTTTCCTGGGTGATAGCGAATCTCGCATTCGTAGTCGCCAAGTAGTTCAACCCATAGTCTCTACCTCATGTTGAGTTCTTTTTGGTTGAGAATGTGCTGGAGGCTTTTATAATCGATGAAGATCGTGCATTTCGTGCCATAAAGATAGTGTCTCCAGATCTTTAGCGCGAAAACGACTGCTCCTAGTTCAAGATCGTGGGTAGTGTAGTTGACTTCGTGCGTCTTGAGTTGTCTTGAGGCGTAAGCGATGACCTTACCTCGTTGCATTAGTACGCATCCAAGACCCTGATTAGATGCATCACAGTAGACCACGAAGTCTTCTGTTCCTTCTTGCAAGGACAAAATAGGTGCGCTGCATAGAGCTTGCTTCAGTGTCTAGAATGCAACGTCTTGTCTTTCTTTCCAATCGAAAGTAACACCCTTTTGGGTCAGGGTGGTAAGCGGTTTCGCAATCTTCGAGAAGTTCTATATGAACCTTCGGTAGTAGTCAGCAAGGCCCAAAAATTATCGAATTTCTGTTGGGGTTCTTGGAGCTGACCAGTTTTCGATTGGTTTGATTTCGGAAGGGTCAACGTGTATTCCGTCTTTGCTAACCACGTGACCTAGCAAATCTACCTTTCGAATCCAAAATTCGCACTTGAGAATTTTGCGTATAGCTTCTCTTTTCTTAGCATTTCCAAGACTTGTCGGAGGTGTTGACCGTGATCCTCTTTATTCTTTGAATAGATGAGTATATCACCGATGAATACGATCACAAACTTGTCCAAGAATGAACGACATACTCGGTTCATTAAGTCCATGAACACCGCCGGTGCATTTGTTAATCCAAAGGGCATCACTACAAACTCGTAGTGACCATAACGAGTTCGAAAAGCTATTTTGGAAACATCTCCTTCCAAGACTCGTAGTTGGTGGTACCCGGATCTTAAGTCGATCTTTGATAAAGAACTCGCTCCTTGGAGTTGGTTGAACAAGTCGTCAATGCGTGGTAAGGGATATCGGTTCTTGATAGTGAGCTTGTTGAGTTCCCGGTAATCGATGCACATGCGGAAAGATCCATCCTTCTTCTTTACGAACAAGACTGGTGCTCCCCAAGGTGAGAAGCTCGGCTTGATGAACCCTTTATTGAGTAGTTCGTTTAGTTGGCTGGATAGTTCCTGCATCTCTGCCGGTGCTAGACGGTATGACGACTTGGCTACTGGTGTAGCTCCGGGAATTAAGTCAATTCTGAACTCGACTTGACATTCTGGTGGAACTCCGGGAAGATCTTCAGGGAAGACATCGGGAAAATTGCAAACTTCTGAAATGTCTCTGATGCCTTTCGTTTCTTTTTCCTTATCTACCACATGGGCTAAGAAGGCATGGTACTCTTTACGTAGGTAGTTTTGGGCTTTGACGCAAGAGATGATTTGTAAATTGGTACTGGGTTTCTCACCATAAATGACAAGAGTTTCGCCGTTTGGCAGATTTAAGCGAACGGCCCTTTCGTGACAAAATATATAGGCATGGTGTAGGCTTAACCAATGCATACCGATGATGACATCAAAGCTCTTTATAGTGATCGGCATTAGATCGATTTGGAATGAGTGTTCGTGTAGAGTTAGTGTGCAGCCTATATACATATTGTATGTGCTTTCTGTTCTACCGTTTGCCATTTCTAATGTAAATATCTTATTGAGTGTTTTAGGGTTCTATTTTAGTACGTGCTTGAATTTATGACTCACGAAACTCCTCTCCACACCACAATCAAAGAGTATGCATGCATAAACGTTATTGAGGAGAAACGTACCCGTAACCACCGTGGGATCAGCTATCGCTTCGTTCTGCCCTATTGCCAGCACTCGTCCCGTGCCGCCAACATTCCTTGCCTTAGGACAGTCCCTCTTGTAGTGTCCAGCCTCATCACAACCATAAAACGTCTGGCCCACACCGACCCCAGGGACTTGGGTGATTGGTCGTGCTGGTGCCCTACGGAAACGCGCAGTGTGCCCCTTTTGGTTGCAGTTGTTGCAGTGCATCTCCCGACAATTTCCATTGTGGTGGAAATTGCACTTGCTGCACTTCGGGAATTTCCCAGCATATCGCTTTACTGGGGTGGGGGTAACAGGAGCAGTAGTGGGGGCAGTAGCGGCATGGACTGCCACAATTTGTTGTTTCTTGGAAGGTTCTTTTGAAGGTTGACTCTTCCTTTTGCTCCAGAACCTCTTCTTGTTGTTGTTGTTGTTGGTATTGTCGTTGTTGTTGTTGCTTACTCTGGGTTGCTCCGGTGCGGTGGTTGTGAAGTTTTGGCAGACCCCATGGTCCACGAGAGCTTGTGCCAACTGTTTGGCGCTATCGAAGGTGATTGGTTTAGAAGCCAGAAAACTTCCTCGAATTTGGGGTGACAGTCCCCAGATGTATCTTTCGATTTTCTTGCTCTCTAGAGCAAGCATCCCTGGGCAAAGGATTGCCAAATCACTATACCTATTGGTATAGGTCGTGATGTCCGAGCCTACCATAGTAAGGCCCCAAAGTTCCTATTCGAGCTTTTGTAATTCGCCCCTTGGACAGTACTCTTGCAATAATATTTGTTTTAGATTCTCCTAGCCCATAGAGTTAGACACTACTAGTGTTAGTGAATTGACATGGCCATTCCACCATGTCAGAGCTCTCTCAGAGAAGGTACAGGCAATGAACTTCACTTTGCTCCCTTCTGCACAAGAACAAATCTCGAAAACTGCTTCAGTTTTCTCTATCCACTGTGATAGAGCCATTATCCCTCCAGTCCCATTAAAAGTAATGGGTCTGCTATTCATGAAATCCTTATATGTACAATCCCCCGAACGACCTTGACGTTGGCCATTCGTAAAAATATTTACTCCCCTACCAGGACCATTGTTAATCATTTGGGCCGTTGCCGATGTTACTGCAGCCGTTACAGCAGCTATCAAAGCGACATTTTCCGTCGAGGGAGGTGGTGGTGGAGGTGGTGCGTTGTTGACACGGCGTGTAGATCTACGGGGCGGCATTGTGCTAATAAGGAAAAAAATAAAAGATCATAAGTTTTGGTGGTTGAGAGTTGATTGACAATGAGTTAACTATCTTTAATAGTTCGAAAATTTGGTTTGACCAACGCAGGGCTTTGAGTTTGTTTTACCAATGGAGTTAAACAATAAATAAACAAGCTTATGAACTCGACTGAAATGCACACATTTAACACACGAAAGAGATATGCCATATATATTAAATATATGGTTGCGTTACATCCGAAGTTAGAAAATTTTGACCTTTCTAAAGGTCTCCGATTATAGGAAGTTAAAGAAAGTAAGACTTTTAGCCGATGGCCCTATTCTATATCAAAATTTTGGGATCAACAAGCACTACTTGCGACGTAGGTTGCGCTTGGAGCTTCACTCCACGTCTGATTGCTTTGCCTCCATAAGGCACCTATCTTAGGCGGCTTGCTGTTCCCTCAGCCCAGAGAGGGCTGCTATCATTTGTGCTTGGAACGCATCGGTGCGGAGTTGGGTGTCATCCTGCAACCTATCCAACCGGCGGATGTCGGAAGTATGCACCTGTACTTCCACATTGACTTTCCCGAATCCAGCTAGCTTGAACCCCGGATTGATAGGGCTGGTTGGATAGCTTGCCCACCATGACTGGGAGTGCTCGATCGGCCGAACCTCCGCCGTGGACATCGTAGAAACCCCGACACATGCCGTAGGGATGACGTATCCCTTGTTGTTGGCTCCAATGGTGGAGGTGACTTCCCCAAACGGGAGTCGGTCCTAGAAAGTTTCTCACAAAGACAAGAGGTTGTGCGGGTGGTGGGTTGATTACCTTTGGTTCTGAGTCTTTCCCAGAGTCATCCCCTTCATCCAACTCGATAGGTTCTTCATCCTCTTCAGGATCTTCTTCGACCCATCCCCTGTTACCTTGGTTGAGATAGTAGGGGTCTCCGTGTGGAATGAATCCAACCATGTGTCTATACGAGAATAGGGTTATAGGAATTGGAAAAAAAATTTGAAACATGTAAAACTAAGCATGTCGATTAAACTATTGCACGTACCAAATACTCCTATAGTATTTAAATTTGTATGTTTGATACGAATGTTTATTTTGGTAAGTTTTGACTTGTTGCTCACTATGACCATTCCTCGACACACGTTAGTCAAATCTCGGATAAATATAGTTGATCAGGCTATATTCGTCCCAAATCCGATTACATACGTCGAGGCCTAATTGTAGTGTGCAACTTGTCTTAATACTTCTTGTATAGTCCTAATCATGAAAATATATTGTTGCATGCATGTAATTGTATTTTTATGACCCAAAAGAATCTAAATTAGATGAAACAAGGTTTTAGGTGCAAAAACGTTTTATCAGAGACTTCGAGTCCCTTTGCATTTATAGTTTGTATATCTTATGTGGTTCGATATACTTAGTTCATTATAAACAATGCTCTGATACCAATCTGTCACACCCCCAAACCAGAATGGCGGAATCGTTCGAGGGCGGATGACTTCATGTAGTATCGAAACAGTTGAATCCATAGTAAAGAAAGTAAACATAACCAACATATAAATAATTGAAAAAGTTACATCATTTGTAGGTATTACACGCTCCAAAATATCAATTACAATTTGTTGTCAAAATGAAATTAAACTAACGCCGCAGCGTCCCTTCTTCAGAAGCAGTAGTTTACCTGTATTTAGTGAGTTCATAAGTATTTAGTGACAATGTTTGAATAAAATCAAATGAAATTTGTTTGTAGATGTTCGAAAAACTCCTAGAAAATCCAATATTCCCTACTAGTATAAAAGGAGTCTTCTACAAAGACTCGACTGTTTTGAAGGTTTTCTTTTATAAATCCAATATCCGTTCATAAGTGTGTGGTAGTTTAAAAGTTCCAACACGGAAATGAAATCATGTTTTTCATGCCTAGAGTAGTAAATTTGTGTAAGTATAATATCACTAAGGCAGTTGATAACCCGGTAAATCAATAAGTTCTTAATACTCCATGTGAGTTTTATAACCATACTAATGACCCAGACTGCTTGTAACAACGTTCTTCAGGTGTTGAAATGTTATGACATTTGTCACCCCAGGCCTGCGGGCCTAATTGTAGCTAACAACTTAGGTGCGAGATTGTCAATCTCGTATAGATCTATACACAAGTATCACGCTCCCCCTAAAAGGGATTATGGTGTCTAATACAGGACTTAAAATGCATACTCGTAAGTACGTGAAATGTCTCACAAAACTTAGTATAAAACAGATTTACGTATGAAAATGTCCATTTGTTCTTGAATATGAAAGTATCTCTTTGATATAGTATTTCTAGTATGTAAATGTTCATGATTTCCTCATAAACTATATCTATTATAGTTATTCAAAGTCTGTGTTTCATTAGTATAGTAAATCCTAGTGTAATGTTCACTTGTTATGTAAAGTATAACATCTAAAGTGACATAAATGATCAGATATACTTAAAGTATAAATAACGGGTTTGATTCACACACACACACACATATATATATATATATATATATATATATATATATATATATATATATATATATATAAACATGTTTTATTTCCAAAAGACAAGATGTTATCGTGAATATATATTGCATACAAAAGTTCCCATGTAGTAGTTATGAATCACATATGATTCGCTTGATAGAAAAAGAGTATATAGTGAAACTTTATGTTACACACGATAATAACCGTGTGTTTACTTGTATTCCCCTCCCCCCCTTAAAAGTATATAAAAAGTATTGATAAAACATTTGAAAGTGTAGTTTATAGGGGTATGAACTAACTTGATTGATTGGGGAAAGCGAGATGAAAATCGAGCAGAACTTCGGCTTGTGAAAGTCGATTTCCTCAGGATTCTCGGGAATCTCGGGAATATCGGGAATCTAGGGAGAGTAGAACCTTCCTTCGGAACTTGAGTGTGAAAACCGGGGCTTCGGGAGGGCTTCGGGAGCTTAACCACAGAGTTTCAGCACAAGAGATGGAAGAATGGAGCGCCTAAACTCGGCACCCCAAGAGTTCTATTTATAGGGGGTATTTTTGAGTGCCACATCATGGAAAGGGTGTGCCACGTCGTGGGGAGAAATTATATCCTCTTCCATTGATGGGACGCCCTCAGTCACTTGCCGGGTTGAGACAAAACTGTGCCACGTCGTGGCAAGCCTGGCAACCTCGAATTTTGGACCCCGAACTTGTAAAATCCATAACTTTCGCGTACGAGCTCCGTTTTCGACGTTCTTTATATGCACGCGTAGCTAAAAATATGATCTACAAATCTTGTTTAGACTTCATTGGCAAATTTTTATTTATTTTTACTTATTTATTTTTAATGTGCCGGAACACGAAAAGTCCGTGTAAAATCCATAACTTCTTCATCCGATGTCCGTTTTCGTCAGACTTTTTGCCGTTGCGCTACTAATGTTGAGACCTTCGATTCTCATTAGGTAGTTTTGGTCAAAAGTGTCTCGAGCTCTATTTCGAGTTTTTAGCTGTCTACTGCTATATTCGGATATTGGAAAAATCATAACTTCCTCATACGAAGTCAGATTTGGACGTTCTTTTTGTGTACGCTCACGGTTTAATGTTATCTATAACTTTCACTTAGATAATTAAGACTGAATGATATTGTATTGAAACTTCATGTTTTTTGTTTAATCGGTGTTGTCGGTTTTGTCGGAAATCTTAGAATGGTCATAGCTTCTTCGTTATAACTCGGATTTTAGTGTTCTTAGTATTTCTGTAAACCTTGACACAATATCTAACATAATAGATATTCTTATAATGACTTTTACATATTTCATTTTCGAAGTTAATTTCATTATTTCAAAGGTAGCGACAATACTTGACTTTTTAGGTCATTACATAAAGTCGAAATATCGGGTTGTCACAGCCAGGAGTGCGGCCAAGTGTGCTGCCAGCACGTGTGTGCGGCCATGTGTGCGGCCAGAAGGCGTGTGCTGCCAGAAAACATGGTGTTCTTGGTGAAAAATGTTCCTTTCCGGATGATACTTGAGAGGATTTTCGGGTCCTTGCTTTGTAGAAGTGTAAGAAATGATCAAAATGACCAAGGATAGTATATATAGGAGGGTGAGTGCGGCTGGAGGTGTGTGTGGTTGGCCTGTGTGCGGCTGCACACACCTAGTTTGGTGTGTTTGGCCCGAATTTTCCATGCTACACCCAATCTAACCCATCCTCCGATACGTAACTCAATTATACTAAGCTTTAAGCACTCTTTTAGACTCAAAACTTCATTATAAAATAGCAAAACGAAGCTAAATTTGATAAAAATGAAGAATGTAAGCTAGAAATTTCGGGTTGTCACAGTCATTTAGTAGCTCGACCCACCGTCGATGTCTCATGTTGAGCTCATTCTGATCAAATATATGCTGAAGGCTTTTGTGGTCTGTAAAGATAGTGCTTTTCGTACCGTACAGGTAGTGTCTCCAGATCTTTAGAGCAAATACCACTGCTCCCAACTCAAGATCATGTGTAGTGTAGTTGACTTCGTGTGTATTAAGTTGTCTTGAGGCATAAGCGATGAAATTTCCCCATTGGATAAGAACACAAACAAGCCCTTGGTTGGATGCATCGCAGTATACAACGAAATCTTCTATCCCTTCTGGGAGGGAAAATATCGGTGCGCTGCATAAGGCTTTCTTCAGCATTTGGAACGCATTCTCTTGTTTCTCTTCCCAGTAAAAGGTCACACCTTTATGGGTCAATGTAGTAAGTGGTTTCGCGATCTTTGAGAAGTTCTGAATGAATCTACGATAGTAGCCAGCGAGGCCTAAGAATTCACAGATTTTCATAGGCGTCCTTGGTGCTGACTAGTTCTCGATGGCCTTGATTTTGGAAGGGTCCACGTGAATTCCCTCTTCGCTAACCACGTGACCCAAGAATTCAACTCTTCGAATCCAAAATTGACATTTAGAGAACTTCGCATAAAGCTTCTCTACTCTTAGTGTTTCCAAGATATGTTGTAAATGTTGACTATGTTCCTCCTTACTGCGTGAGTAGATAAATACATCATTGATGAATACAATAACGAACTGATCTATGTAAGGACAACACGTCCGGTTCATAAAGTCCATGAAAACTGTGGGCACATTGGTTAATCTGTAAGGCATCACTACGAACTCGTAGTTGTTGGATAAGGTGTCTAAGTCCATAACTATTTCTGGTATTTTCTTGGCCCGATTTGGCATGGTCCATTTGGGTTGCATGGCATCATGTATTTCGATAGACTAAATGAGATAAATAACACTTGTGGTTTATTAATATATTATAAGCTCTAATATATTAATAGAATTATTTAATTAGTATTGATCAAGAATTAATTTAGAATCAATCAAGTGATCAAAAGATGAATAATTAAATATGTGGGTTGATTAGGTAAATCATCCATAACTTGTATAGTGGGCTAAAGGCTTCATGGATTATCAAGATGGGCGAAGACCCATAAGATGCTCCATGGAGTTTCAAACCCATGGGTCATGGAAATGAAGAGCCATGTTACATTAGGGTTTACATGGTGTAACCCTAAGTGTAACACACTACATAAAGAACATGACATCCACTAAAGTCGGCAAGATGAAGTTATAAGAGGGATAGGCCGATTTTTCAAGTGTTCTACATTCTCTCAAAGTCATTCCAAAAGCACTTGGTGTTGTGTGAAACATTTGAGGCATCACACTTGGGGTGTTATGCTCTCAAGGTTTTCAATGAATCAAATCAACTACAAGGTATGTAATTCTAGCCATCTTTAATGTTAAAAGTTCCCCATGTATGCTAGATAGGATTATGAACCTTGGAAATCAAATTTTGCATGTATTTTAGACAAACATAGATCCAAGGTTTTCTTGGGCTGCATGTACACTTAGGAGTGTTCGAATGCTCATAACCCATCAGTGGTATTAGAGCCAGGCTTGTTTGTTGATACTTGATGCAAAATAGTGTAAAAATCGAATTTTTAAAATGTTTGCACAGGGGACTCGCTGAGTCCATTGGGGGGGGGGGGGGGACTCAACGAGTCCAAGCGAAACTTCAACCAACTCGGCAAGTCAGTTCTTGCACTCGACGAGTTGGTCATGCAAAGCACAGTTTTTTGATCTTTTCACCTAGAAATAGACTAGAAACATTACCCTAAACTGTTTTGGAGTCTTAAAACTTGTATTAGATGGTTTAATGGTTGTTCTAATCCGTTTACAATGGCTAATATCAGAATTACATGATTATATGTTCTTCAAATTTTGATATGAATATTCATGTTCTTATGAGTTCTTGATAGGTCATAGAAATTATTTGTTTAATGCTTAATTCATGGTTTTTATGTGTTTTAATGGAGTCCATAACTTGTCCTCAACTTATGGATAACCAAAAGTCACTTTGTATTAACTCCATTAAAAGAACACATAAGTTACAAAAATGAAGAGTCTTCATTTTAATAACTCATAAGTTATGAATTGAAGAGTTTTGAAAAGTTACAAAACTTGCCCTCAAGTTTTGTGTGACAACCTGAAATTTCCATTCTGAACAAACCATATCAAGCCAATAGAAGTTAGAACAGTTACAGTGAAATTCCAGACTTTGGGTATAAGTTTGACAATTTTTCAGGATTTACACTTAAGGAAATATCAGGAGAGTGGATGCACTAGGGTTTTATGCAACACTGTTATTCCAAAACTCTAGGATATTAGGGTTCAATTCCGGAATAAAAATATTTTCTGCCAAAAATCCCAAGTCTATATATAGAAATCTGATCCATATTCATTCATTAGTTACATTTCCATCTAGAGAAAAGCCGAATTCTCTCTCACTGATCTTCGGGTTTTTATCCCAAATCGTGAGTACTTCTATCTAGTTGTATTATATAGCTTAGATTGTGTGTTATAACATCAAAATCGGATCAAAACCCCAAGATTCGGGAGTTTACCGCCCAAGAACACTTGGAGAGTAAACTCCCTTTTAAGGGCCAAAAGAGTGCCCAATGTCCCTCAAAGCCTTGGAACTCAAACTAGTAGCCTCCATTACATGTTTTAGACCACAAAACAATTAACAATCAAGGCTAGAAGTGAGTTCACGACCAAGGAAGTTCTTGGGCTGTGAACTCCATTTTTAAGTGTCAAAATGCCTTAAAAACCTTCTTTAAGCCAAAATAATTTAGACATGTCCCCTAAAGAGTTTATAGCCTAGAAAACCTAAGGAATCACAAGGATAAAGGAGTTTACGGCCAAGACAAGTTCTTGGGCCGTAAACCACTATAAATGGGACAACTGACACCATAACTCCTTCCTTATGCCTAGAACCCAACATAGATCATATCCTTGAAGTGTTAGGAACCTCAAAACATCAAATGGTACTCCTTAACATGAGTTTACGACCGTAAACGCATGGGGGAGTGGTCCCAGGGCCGTGAACATCAAGTAAGGCCATTTTAAGGCCGTAAACCCACCCAAACACTTGTTTAAGCCTTGAAGCACTTCACCACTTAAGTTGTAATAATGTTAGGCTTCATTTAGTGACCCTATAGAGAGTTTACGGCTAGGAGTTTAATCCCTTGGGCCGTAAACTCCAACATATATGGTCTTTTGACCATAAACTCCCATAAGAGGTCTTGCACTCCTTTGTTGCAACCCATTAGCCTCCTAGCACTTGACCAAAGTGTTTTCCTCGCATTAGGATATTTATACATGTTTAATTAGTGTTATAATAACTAATTTTTTATATACATCTGTGTTCATATGTAATTAGGACCATTGTGTGTGTCTAAAGTCTTCAATTGACACCTAGTAGTCCTACCTCTTCAGTTCATCCGTATCACCCACAACAGGTGAGTTCATACCCCTTAATCAATGTTTTAACTGTTTTTAAATGTTTTATGTGGGGGGATACAAGTAGAATCATGCTACTTATTATATCACGCACAGGTGATTAATAAGCAGCATTCAAATGATTTACTACTCATTAGCCGTTTTACCAAACAATTTCCTTCAAATTATTTTCATAAACACTTTATATGTTTAAAACTCCTTATTAAACTGTACATTTTACTCTTCATGTTTCATTTCAAACTCATTTACAACTTTGTTTCACGCAAATGTTTATTTATACTTAAACTGTTTTATCAAACCTTTTTATAGATTGACAACAAGTCGATCTTTTCTTAGATAATAATTATGTTGAAAGGTGTTACAAAACTTATTTTAGTGCTTTTATATTATAAATTGCATGCGTCTATATGTATAGTTATATAATTAGTGTTTAAAAGACTTAGGAAGGCTATCCACCCAGTTTCCTTTTCCGCGATTTGGATGTGGTCTGGTTGGATATCGGGTACCCGTCCGAAAGTCGTTTAAATATTAGTTATATATCATGTGTACATATATAGTCATAAAAGGTCTTTCCAATTCATCCAATGCCCTTGGGTAGCAAGGGTATACATCCATGTTCATACGTACCAGTTATATTACTAGTAAGCTACCATATGGGTAGTTTAGGAAGATACTAGACCTATTACTAGAACGCGATATCATACAATGAGTCAGTTCATTCATGAGTCAATACTTCCTAGATAGAGAGAACATACATTACAACTAGTGCACATAGTACATTACTATACAATTAAATGATTACGTTTACATAGAGATTCTGTTATAAGCATGCCTATATATGTATAGTTATATAAGTAATGTTTAAAAGACTTAGGAAGGCTATCCACCCTGTTTCCTTTTCCTCAATTTGGATGTGGTCTGGTGGGATATCGGGTACCCGTCCGAAGGTCGTTTAAACATTAGTTATATATATCATGTATACATATATGGACATAAAAGTTCCTTTCAGTCAGTTCAGTACCTTTGGGTAGAAAAGGCATACGTTCATATACTTTGACATGATCACACTTACATGAGTACAATTACATGATCACACTTAGATGAGTACAATTACATAATCACACTTACATGAGTACGCTTACATATACATAGAACAGACGTCACTAGGTGGTATAGCATGGAACCAGTTCAGGATCTAACTATACCGATGAATCACAACGCATTTGTGATCGTTATATCGAGTATACATGATCATAGTAATGTGGATGCTCACGGCTTGCATACATGCAGGGGTTGTCGGTAGGTCCCAAAATCTCTTTGACAGGGGAGCGTATAGCCTGGGATCTAGACATCACATTATACCTTATCCCTCAAATAAGCCAGTTGAGTACCGATGTAGTTATTTATTACAAATGCTACAGTGCTTAGAAGTATTACCCTAGACTTAAGGTAATTGGTACGGTTGTAGTTCGGCACTACACCATAGTACTATTTCATTTTCCCATTACATTCACTTCGTGAATATTCACATGACGCACGGTAATGTAGAAAAATATAGTTTTGGTTAATGATAGTCAGACTTGGGAAAATTCACACTCATACTAGAGACACACACAGACACTAGATGCCTTGGTAGAAGGCTACATATAGATCAGTTAAGTCTTGGTAGAAGACTCCCTGTTATAATAGTAGGAATCATAGGGATTTTTAGGGTTTTTCAAACATTTACAGTTGTTTTACAAACATTTTCATACTTACGATTCACATACATTTTCAATACTTGCAATTCATATACATACAAATTCTTACATACAAATTCAGACACTAAAATACTTATAATCTCACCAGCTTCAAAGCTGATACTCGCTTTCAAAATTACTTGTATCCTCAGGTCACCATAGATAGTACCGATGCAAGGTTTAGAGAAGATGGAGCTCGTTCAAGACTCATTTTTCATTTTGATTTATGCTTTAGTGTTTATCAAAATTTGACAGAACGCACTTGTATAATAATTATATTATAAATGCAATGGATGATGTTTTTGCTTGTTTACTACTTTTCATTGTTGTGATACTGTACACGACGTCCTCGGCCCCAGAATGTTTCCGCCGTTCTTGGTTTTGGGGTGTGACAGATTGGTATCAGAGCATTGTTTATAGTGAATTAAGTATATCAACCCATAAAAGATATACTAACTATAAATACAATGGGATTAAAAATACTCTGACCAAGAGTTTATACATTAAATAATAAAATATTTGATAAAGTATACGTGCTGCATTCATACTAAAATCAATATCACTAGGACAGTACAAAAAAATTACGGTTGTTGGGCAACACAGGTGGGCTTAGAGACATATGGTCAAAACTAGGAAGATATAGCCTGATCACCTATATTATCCGAGGGTTGACTAGCATGTGCCTAAGTGTAGTTGTGTGGTTGCAACAAATCTAAAATCTTACCAACCCTACCACAACGAGAACATAATATTAAACTTAAAATACTATAGGAGTATTTGGTGTTACTATAAGTACGTTATACTTGAGAACTAAAACGGGATCTTCATTACTAAGTTGATAGTTGCTAAGTGGATACACTAAGGATATATGTAATTAGGATGTTATAGACTTAGAATCTGTGAAAATTTTACTTCACCCCTATTCTGTGTGAATTTGGAGTTAAGGTCACTTATTCGAAGGCCTATCCTGTTTAGATTACATATAACTGGTACGCACTTCACAAATAGCGATGTAACTAATGAAGATTTTCTAAATAATTATCTAGATAGTTCGTCTAATAATTATTTTCTTACCCCCAATTCTCGCGTAGATAACATGGTTGGACTCCATCCCCACGGCAACCCGTACCTCCCGAATGAGGTCATTGCTGGATGGTATGAAGAAGAACCAGACAATGATCATCCTATCCCTTTGAATGATCACCATGATGAAGACCTTTTAGACGATGCTAACTCCGAACCCGAGGTTGAGAACCTACCCCAGGAAGCTCCCGTTCCAATTCCTAACCCTCGTCCGGCTTTTCATGGCCCGACGCCTAAATGGGTGGAATGCTTGGAAACATGGAGCCAAGGACAAGATCAGCCCATGCCATTTAATGGTGACCGAAGCTTCTACGACTTGAGCAATGGGGGCTCAGCAGACAGAATCTTGCCAATCCTGGTCCGCAGAGTGGCCCAAAATGAGATTCAAGGCAGGACAACCCTACATAAGATCACCGATGTTGTCGCCAATGCGAGAATGCATTCCCTCCGCACCATTCGTCTAGAAGATGCCCGCGAGAGATCTGAGAGAAACCATGAAACCCTACTTCAAGCACTAGCTGAATCACGAGCCGAAGTCATAGAGCTCCGAGTACGCCAAAGGGTGTACGAAAGACACCTACTTGATATGGAACGTCAACTGGCTGAACTGAGAGTTCACCAGAGGGATGACCGTCGCTAGTAGTATATGTTATACTTTATTTTCCTTATTAAAAGGAATCGTTTTTTTGTCTATGCCCGATGTGGTATTTTCTATGAAATTATCTTGTACTGTAAGTACTTTTGGTTAGGTCTTTACGCTATCAAGGACTATCTTCTCGGGATATGATGTAAGACCTTTAAAATGTCATTTTCCTGAATCTTTACGTCGTGAATATCAAAGATATTGACAGTCGGCTAACTTCTGTGTCATTCTTCATTCAAGTACTCTTATCATACTTTCATTGGAGTCTATTTGAAACCTGCCTTAGTCAAGTCATTGGACTATAGTAATTTAGCACCGGAGACATTTCCAAGTCTCTTTTAGTGGTTGGAATCATGTTATTCACCAACCCACGATACCTCGGCTTGAACGACAAACGTCTTGAGACCATTCTACAAACTCACTTCCATTCCGTACTAGGATTGCATAATAGGGATGTAGGTCAAACCTTCACGAACATACTTCCAATCCGTATTAGGACTACATCATAGGGATGTAGGTAAAACTCACGAGAACATACTTTTACTCTTTTCTTGAGCAATTGAAGTACATCTAGGGTCAACCAGAGTCACTCACAAAATTCTTATCTTTCGTGCTATCAGAATCATGTCGTCATCAAGAAACAATCAGCTTCATACGTACATCTCTTTCTTCGAGATCGCTTTTCCATCGAAGCCGCCATATCAGAACATCGAAGTACTCATGCCTGGAGTACCCCATAGCTCTTTTATTTTCCGAAGAAATCCCAGAAGTACCACTCGTGCAGCACGTCAAGTTTAATCCAAGGATTCATGCGGTTGATCTATCACTGAGGAATGTATACATAAGGGTAATATATAATCAAGGTTCTACAGGTATAGAATTTATGATTCCACTTTAACTTCTTTTCCCCGATGGGATATGAGCTTAAAGAAGAATCAGTTATTCAACTACCTTTTCAATCTGAATTATATACGACTCGTATACATGAGATTGTGATTGTGAAACCATGTATGAATTCTAATATGAGCTTCAGGACGGAGAACTGCCCAAGACTACAAGTAATCGCATTGTCATGTGAACAAACTTAGAACCCAGTACAACTCCTGTAAACCGATCGCCCTACAGTCTAAACACCTACGGAGATACAAGAGCAGCCCAGACAACTTAGCGAACTACACAGAAATAGAATTAGAAGACTAGGCTTCTCACCCTGGAGAGCTCCGGTCATATTCTTCCAGAGATCGATGGATTGCATTGTATGTACCTCGTCTATCGAGGACTCCATCAAGATTTTCCAGTAGAAATCATTATCTCTGCCTCGCATAAATGATTTGGTTTAGCAAATGCAAGGAAATAATTACTTTCAGAAATGGACCTGAGATCCGAATATCACCAGTTCGAGAGTTAGGGAAGGATGTCCGGAAGACTACCTTCTGAACTCGATGCGGACACTTCGAGTCCGTAGTGATACCCCTCGGATAGGACCAATACGCCCGAAGCATTCATGAGTTTAATGAATAGAGTCCATCTTTCTTACTTTGAATCAGTTCGTCATTTTCCATGTAACGACTTACTTATCTACCCTTGTAGTAAGAAGGAACCCACGGAAACATTACCTTCGGAAGAACTCTCGCGAAGTTCTCTAAGCACGAGTTTTGAAATTGAAGAGTCAGATTTCCTATGACACACTATTAGTGATATGGAAATTCTTGAGTACTCTGTCAAATTGTCAAAACCGTTGAGAATTTGTCGACACAAGAGACGCCCACAGACATGCGCCAAATTCTAGGTCTTACAGACCTACTGTCATAATTCATCCAGAACCCCTCGCAAATCATAGAAAACCGTACGACCTTGACCCAGCAAGGAGTGGCCCTTGACTGGGAAGTTAATCAAGAAAAGGAAAACTTGGAGATTCCAAGTGAGAGACCAAGTTCTTTAGGCAAACTCACTCTGGGTATGGCTTAATACGCTTCGTAAAGCGTGGAAAGCTAAATCCAAGATAGATAGGGCCTCCGAGATTCTTACCAGAATCGGTCCTATACCTCGCACAAACTAGACCTACTCCGCGAACTTAGTAACGTACATTCTACTCTTCGCGTCTCGATCATGAAACCATACCTTTCCATTAGGACTTTAATAAGTCCACTCGTTGACATCCTCGCCTTCGTTTTAGAACCGTAGTGACCCTCAATCGAGAGGTCAAGCGGATGAAGCAACACCGTCGCCCATTAGTGAAGGTTCGTTGGGATACCAACCAAGAACCCGATTTCACTTAGGAGCGCTAGAACCAATCGATTAGGAAGTTTCCTCCTCATGACTCTATCATTCGTACCTACTTCCTTGCCTAAATTCTAATTTCGGGACAAAATTCCCTTCAACAGGGGGGTGATGTGACAACCCGAAATTTCCATTCTGAACAAACCATATCAAGCCAATAGAAGTTAGAACAGTTACAGTGAAATTCCAGACTTTGGGTATAAGTTTGATAGTTTTTCAGGATTTACACTTAAGGAAATATCAGGAGAGTGGATGCACTAACGTGTTGTGCAACACTGTTATTCCAAAACTCTAGGATATTAGGGTTCAATTCCAGAATAAAAATATTTTCTGCCAAAAATCCCAAGACTATATATAGAAATCTGAGCCATATTCATTCATTAGTTACATTTCCAACTAGAGAAAAGTCGAATTCTCTCTCACGGATCTTCGGGTTTTTATCCCAAATCGTGAGTACTTCTATCTAGTTGTATTATATAGCTTAGATTGTGTGTTATAACATCAAAATCGGATCAAAACCCCAAGATTCGGGAGTTTACCGCCCAAGAACACTTAGAGAGTAAACTACTTTTTAAGGGCCAAAAGAGTGCCCAATGTCCCTCAAAGCCTTGGAACTCAAAGTAGAAGCCTCCATTACATGTTTTATACCACAAAAAAATTAAGAATCAAGGCTAGAAGTGAGTTCACGGCCAAGGAAGCTCTTGGGCCGTGAACTCCATTTTAAAGTGTCAAATGCCGTAAAAACCTTCTTTAAGCTAAGAGACTAATTTAGACATGTACCCTAAAGTGTTTATAGCCTAGAAAACATAAGGAATCACAAGGATAAAGGACTTCACGGCCAAGACAAGTTCTTGGGCAGTAAACCCCTGTAAATGGGACAAATGACACCATAACTCCTTCCTTATGCCTAGAACCCAACATAGATCATATCCTTGAAGTGTTAGGAACCTCAAAACATCAAATGGTACTCCTTACCATGAGTTTACGGACGTAAAGTCATGGGGGAGTGGTCCCAGAGCCATTAACATCAAGCAAGGCCATTTTAAGGCCTATAACCCACCAAAACACTTGTGTAACCCTTGAATCACTTCACCACTTAAGTTGTAATAATGATAGGCTTCATCTAGTAACCCTATTGAGAGTTTACGGACAGGAGTTTACTCCCCTGGGCCGTAAACTCCAACACATATGGTCTTTTGACCATAAACTCCCATAAGAGGTCTTGCACTCCTTTGTTGCAACCCATTAGCCTCCTAGCACTTGACCAAAGTGTTTTCTTCACATTAGGATATTTATACATGTTTAATTAGTGGTATAATCACTAATTGTTTATATACATATGTCTTCGTATGTAATTAGGAGAATTCTGTGTGTCTAAAGTCTTCCCTTGACACCTAGCAGTCCTACCTCTTCAGTTCATCTGTATCACCCACAACAGGTGATTTCATACCCCTTAATCATTGTTTTAAGTATTTTTAAATGTTTTATGCGTGGGGATACAAGTAGAATCACGCTACTTATTATATCAAGCACAGGTGATTAATAAGCAGCATTCAAATGATTTACTACTCATTAGTCGTTTTACCAAACATTTTACTCTTCATGTTTCATTTCAAACTCATTTATAACATTGTTTCAAACAAATTTTATTTATACTTAAAATGTTTTATCAAACTCATGCTTTCAAACCGTTTTATAGATTGACAACAAGTCGATCTTTTCTTAGATAATAATTATGTTGAAAGGTTTTACAAAACTTATTTTATTGCTTTTATATTTTAAATTGCATGTGTCTATATGTATAGTTATATAAGTAATGTTTAAAAGACTTAGGAACGCTATCCACCCTGTTTCCTTTTCCTCGATTTGGATGTGGTCTGGTGGGATATCGGGTACCCATCCGAAGGTCATTTAAATATTAGTCATATATCATGTGTACATATATAGTCATAAAAGGTCTTTCCAGTTCATCCAATGCCCTTGGGTAGCAAGGGTATACATCCATGTTCATACGTACCAGTTATATTACTAGTAAGCTACCATATGGGTAGTTTAGGAAGATACTAGAACTATTACTAGAACGTGATATCATACAATGAGTCAGTTCATTCATGAGTCAATACTTGCTAGATAGAGAGAACATACATTACAACTAGTGCACACAGAACATTACTATAAATTACATGATTACGTTTACATAGAGATTCTGTTATAAGCATGCCTATATATGTATAGTTATATAAGTAATGTTTAAAAGATTTAGGAAGGCTATCAACCCTGTTTCCTTTTCCTCGATTTGGATGTGGTCTGGTGGGATACCGGGTACCCGTCCGAAGGTCATTTAAACATTAGTTATATATATATCATGTATACATATATGGACATAATAGTTCCTTTCAGTTAGTTCAGTACCTTTGGGTAGCAAAGGCATATGTTCATATACTTTTACATGATCACACTTACATGAGAACAATTACATGATCACACTTACATGAGTACAATTACATGATCACACTTACATGAGTACGCTTACATTTACATAGAACAGACGTCACTAGGTTGTATAGCATGGAACCAGTTCCGGATCTAACTATACCGATGAATCACAACGCAATTGTCATCGTTATATCGAGTATACATGATCATAGTAATGTGGATGCTCATGGCTTGCATACATGCAGGGGTCGTGGGTAGGTTCCAAAATCCCTTTGACAGGGGAGCGTATAGCCTGGGATCTAGACATCACATTATACCTTATCCCTCAAATAAGCCAGTTGAGTACCGATGTAGTTATTTATTACAAATGCTCCAGTACTTAGAAGTATTACCCTAGACTTAAGGTAATTGGTACGGTTGTAGTTCGGCACTACACCATAGTACTATTTCCTTTTCCCATTACATTCACTTCGTGAATATTCACATGACGCACGGTAATGTAGAAAACCATAGTTTTGGTTAATGATAGTCAGACTTGGGAAAATACACACTCATACTAGAGACACACACAAACACTAGATACCTTGGTAGAAGGCTACATATAGATCAGTTAAGTCTTGGTAGAAAACTCCCTGTTATAATAGTAGGAATCATAGGGATTTCTAGGGTTTTTCAAACATTTATAGTTGTCTTACAAACATTTTCATACTTACGATTCACATACATTTTCAATACTTACAATTCATATACATACAAATTCTTACATACAAATTCAGACACTAAAATACTTATAATCTCACCAGCTTCAAAGCTAATACTCGCTTTCAAAATTACTTGTATCCTCAGGTCACCATAGACAGTACCGATGCAAGGTTTAGAGAAGATAGAGCTCGTTCAAGACTCATCTTTCATTTTGATTTATGCTTTAGTGTTTATCAAAATTTGACAGAACACACTTGTATAATAATTATATTATTAATGCAATGGATGATGTTGTTGCTTGTTTACTACTTTTCATTGTTGTGATACTGTACATGACGTCCTCTGCCCCAGAACGTTTCCGCCGTTCTTGGTTTTGGGGTGTGACATTTTGGAACATGTAAAGTTATCTTAATAAACGTTAGTTCCAACCCTGGATTTTTAAAAAAGTTAAAAATCAACCCTTATACTTTATAATACTATAAGTTAATAATATATATATATATATACATACATATGTATATATATATATATATACATACATATATATATATATATATATATATATATATATATATATATATATATATATATATATGTATAAGCTCATGTCGTCTTACCGTTAGTAGTCCTCATTCACGAAGCCGGTCTATATGGGGGTATAAGGTTGTTGCCTATAAAATGACAGCTTAATGGGTGTCCACTCTGACCCACCACTTCCTTGATCGGTGGAGGGTCGTTAACCGAACGGGTAGGACAAGGACGTATAAAATTCTCATTAAAAGTATAATGATTATTATAAAGCAACTAATTGTTGTTTATTAAATTCCCAATCCTAGTTACTTTCGGAAAATGTGAATAAGGTGCTAATCCATGACATTACACTTTACACTTTGTTTATGTCGTTAGTGGACCGTGTGTGGTTAACCAACACTAACTTGGACTTAACAAGGTAGGTAAAGGGTGACTTAAGGTTTATTATAGGTCGGTGGAGCGCGTGTGATTAACCGGCACATCGATTGAGTGATAAACATTAAGGGTACCAAGTAATTTGCATGGTTACTTCACACCTCGTTTTATGATCCTCGACATCCCTGTCACAAAACTTGGAGGGCACACTCGTGATTGAAACATGCCTTTGAAAAGTTCAATGAATCTCAAAAGAATCTAGGAATTTCTAATAACCAATTAAAAGATAATATTTATATTTTGTTTTTTCATGGTGGAAATTGGTGAATCGTCTTTCACCTACCTATCAAATATGTTATAGCTTAGATTACGACATCCCTCCTCTAAGTTATGATATATTGTGATTGGATCCTATCCATAATATTACATTTGGGTGTTTTATTCAGGACTATCTTTATATCTAAACTAAACTTGTTCTCTTCTTTTTCAGATGTCTTCCAACAATACTGCTTCTGGCTCAACCCCTACTAGCTCCTATTCCCTCATGAACCTATGTGGGAGGGTCATCTTCGATGGTTCCAACTTTATGGATTGGATACGGAACATCAGGATGGTGACTCGCTATGAAGACAAGGAATATGTCCTCGATAAGGAGCTAAAGGAGATCAATGAGTCCACTGCTACTCCCCAGGAGACTGCTGACTTCCAGACTCATGAAAGAGATGCTACCATAGTGGCATCATCATGATGGTCACCATGACAATTGAACTCCAGAAGTCCTATGAGGACTACTACCCTTTTAAGATGCACCAAGATATGATGGAAAGATACCATCAGAGTGCTCATCAAGAGTGGTATGAAATAATCTCCTCCATGATAACAACCAGGATGAAGGATGGAGAAATCCGTCATGGGTCACATGTTCAAAATGCAAAGGTATATGGACCGTTTGCTAAAGCTTAATGTGAACTTCCCCGAGGAGCTAGCAATAGATATCATTTTTTACTCCCTACCCTTGTGTTATGATCAATTTTGCATGACATACCACATGAATAAGGAAGAATTCACACTCAGAAAACTTCAAGGACTCCTGAAGACCGCAAAATCAGGTCTTAAGGGTAAGTCGGTTGTTACCACTTCTGCTCCTACTACCAACTCCGCCCCTATCTTGGCAATCAGGAAAGGGAAAGGTAAGAAGAGGAAGACCCCTTCGAAGGGTACCAAGGGTAAGACCCTTGAAGGCTCCTCTTCAAGTGGAACCAAGAAAGGTTTCGTCACTCTTTCTTCTGACCCAAAGGAGGCTGAATGCTTCTATTGCCATGAAAAGTCGCAATAGAAGCGGAACTGTCGAAAGTACCAGCAAGATGTGAATGATGGGAAAGTCAAACCCAACCATGCAGGTATTTACACTATCTTATCAAATAACTCACCCTATTCTAACTCTTGGACCTTGATACTGGTTGTCGTATTCATATTTGTTCTGATTTGTAGGGACTAAGAAGAAGTGAGAATGTGGAGCATGGAAAAATAAACTTGATCATGGGGAATAGGAAAGCTTCACCTGTCACCAAGATTGGAGTTTATTATTTGTTTCTAAGTAGTGGGTTTACATTAGATTTGAAATTGGTGGAATAAATGATTTCTTTAATAATATTCTTTATTTTAAAGCATTACCTTGTGATGGTGTGTATGAAGTTGTGTCTGTTGTAGATAACCTAGGAAATAATATGTTGTGTATTGATTCTTCTAATAATAATAACTTGGATAAAGCATCATTATGGCATCATCGTCTTGGACATGTGAGAAAGAAACGCATAGGCCAGCTCCAAAAGGATGGAGTCTTCAAGTCATTTGACCTAAAGTCAGATGATAATTGTGACTCATGCTTACTTGGAAAAATGACAAAGTCACGCTTCACTGGTTCTTGTGCTATGGGTGAAGGTTTGTTGGATTTGGTACACACAGATGTGTGTGGACCCTTCAAACCCACCACAAGGGATGCTAATTGTTATTATTTGACTATCACTGATGATTATAGTAGATATGGATATGTCTATTTAATCAAGCATAAGTCAGATACTTTTGAAAGGTTTAAAGAGTTTAAATAGGAAGTCGAGAATCAATTGGGCAGGAACATTAAGATGCTTCGATTCAATCGTGGTGGTGAGTATCTTAATACAGAGTTCCTTGACTATCTTAATGAATGTGGGATTATCTCACAATTGACACCTCCTAGGACACCACCGCTTACTGGTGTGGCTAAAAGGCACAATCGAACCTTGTTGGGTATGGTTCATTCCATGATGAGTCGAGCTTTGCTACCAATCTCATTTTGGGGGTATGCCTTAGAGACTGCCGCCAATATCCTTAATCTGGTCCCTACAAAGAAAGTTGCCAAAACTCCTCATGAGATGTGGACTGGTAAAGTTCCCAAACTCGAACACATCAAGATTTAGGGTTGCGAGGCTTTCGTGAGGCACGAGACTCATGATAAGCTCAAAACTCAAAGTGAGAGGTGTATTTTCATCGGCTACCCATATAAATCCTTTGGTTACCTCTTCTACAGACCTAGTGAGAATGTGGTCTTTATGGCAAGGAGGGGTGTCTTTGGAGAGAGAGTTCATAGGCCAAGGAAACAGTGGGAGGCAAATTGACCTTGAAGAAATTCCCGAGTCAAGTGGTGAAGGAACTACAAACCCTAGCACTTAATCTGAGGAGGAAACTCATGTTGAGCCAATTGACGAGTCTGTACCTCTGAGGTGTTCCACAAGAGTTAGGAACCCACCTGAGCATTATTATGGCTTCCATATTACTACAGAAGGTGATACACTTATTAGTGATGAGACATTGGTAAGTCTGGATGAACCTAACAGCTACGTGGAAGGAATGGCAGGCCCTAAGTCTGCTAAATGGATAGAGGCAATGGACAGCGAGATACATTCCATGTATGACAATCAAGTTTGGAACTTGGTTGACAAAGTACCAGGTAGTAAGACAGTTGGATGCAGATGGATCTTCAAGAAGAAGACCGACATGGATGGTAATGTACACACTTATAAGGCGCGACTGGTTGCAAAGAGCTTTTCTCAAACTCCGGGAGTTGATTATGATGAGTCCTTTTCACCAGTTGCAAAGATTAAGTCCATTAGGGTCTTGTTAGCCATCACTGCATTTCATGATTATGAAATATGGAAAATGGATGTGAAAACCGCCTTCTTTAATGGAAGTTTGGCTTAGGATGTTTACATGAGTCAGCCAGAGGGTTTTGTCAGTACAGAATACCCTAATAGAGTGTGTATGCTTGAGAAATCCATCTATGGATTGAAACAAGCACCTCGCAGATAGAATCTTTGTTTCGATGAGAAAATCAAAGAGTTTGGCTTTTCGAGGAGTGAAGATGAATCTTCTATATATGTCAAGGCTAGTGGGAGTATAGTTAGCTTTTTGGTATTGTATGTGGATGACATACTACTCATAGGAAATGACATCCCAACCTTGCAGGAAGTGAAGTCCTGGCTTGGGAAGTGTTTCTCTATGAAAGACCTAGGAGAAGCTACCTATATTCTATGGATAAGGATTCTGAGAGACCGGAGAAAAAGACTAATTGGACGTAGTCAGAGTACCTACTTGGATAAGGTGCTGAAGAGGTTCAGCATGCAAGATTACAAGAAAGGAGAGTTACCCATCTAGAGTAACGCCAGATTGAGTAAGACTTAGAGCCCGAGAACCGAGGCTGAGATGGCTGAAATTAGTCGAGAACCTTATGATTCCGTTGTAGGATCAATCATGTATGCTATGACTTGTACTCGTATTGATGTAGCCTTTGCCTTAAACAGAGGAGCAATTACTTGGAAGAGTTCCAAGCATGAGACAATGGCTGACTTAACTTGCGAATCAGAGTATATAGCAGCAAGCGAGGCGGCAAAGGAGGCGATATGGCTGAAGAAGTTCATTGGACACCTTAGAGTAGTACCAACTATAAAGGAGCCTATGGAAATTTTCTGTGATAGTGAAAGTGCAGTTGCCTTAGCCAAGGAACCAAGGGTTTATGGGAGATCCATACACATTGACAAAAAATATCATTTCATTAGACGTTGTATAGAACAAGGACTGCTCGTGGCAAAGAGGGTATCATCGGATGAGAACCCAGCAGATCCCCTCAGGAGGGGACTGAGTCGGGTTAAGCATCTCCAGTATGCTTGGAACATAGGGCTGAAGGATGATATTAGTTTTAGTAGTTAGATAATTTTGAAATTTGTAAAGTGTAATTGACATTTGATGATGAATAAAAGTTGTGTTTATTTATGAGTAAAGTGTTGCTATATTTTGTCAATTGTTTACTATATTTCTTATGCATGTTTTGACTTCCAGAATAATTATGTTTGGTATATCATATTATTTGAATTCTCCACAGTCGGTCATATGTTGGAAGTAGGTATGAATCAATACTATCATGAGCTGGTTGCAGAGGTCTATGTTGTTGGACATGACTACAACACTCATGAGTGCTCATAAATTCTGTGTACTGGATTCAGCCCACGCTTACTGGTATCACTTCATGGAATTATTCTCTAGTGATTGTGAGAGGGTAATATCATATAAATCTTCAAACCTAAAGATATGACTTGTTGACTATGAGTTGGTTATGCATTGATTGTACGAAAACGCATTGGTAACTCGATGTTATAAAACGTGCTTTTGTGTGTGATTCAACAAGTAATAGAACAAGCATATGAGTCGAAGTTTATATGTTCCTTCTTGGATTAGAAGCGATATCTAGGCCCCTTGATGATTTTTTCTTGACCTATGTACCGGTCCCGGTCAGAACTAAATTGATGTGTTCAATTAAGTTGTATGTCAAACAAATTGAAAATTGAGAAACAAACTGCTGGACAATAAGTAAGACATTGTTCCATGTATTTGTCTTGACCTATGTACGGAACCAGAACCGTTAGAACCGGAATATATAAAACCAGTTCCGGGTATAAAAATTGGCTTTATCCGGGTTCCGGGTAATCCGGGTTTGGGTCCATCGGGTCCGGGTAAACCAGGTCTAAAAACCGGAATTGATGTTTGGAACCGGAACTGGTTTTTGTGAAACATTTAAAAGATGCATATCTCATTCATTTCAACTCCGATTGACATGCGGTTTTTTCCAATATGTAGTTTAAAGTTTATACATGATTTTAGACTATAAATTTTCTATTTTTAGTTTTATATTCATTGACTTACACTCCCCCAATGTCGAGATATCAAGGCTGGAAGTTTTTAGTTTTTTAGTTTTTTTTGTATTTGGTGAAAGTTTTAAAACATGCATATCTAATTCGTTTGAAGTAGGATTGACATGTGGTTTTTTTCAACATATAGTTTAGAGTTTGTACATGATTTTAGACTATAAATTTTCCATTTTTAGTTTTATATTAATTGACTTACACTCCCCCAAAGTCAAGATATCAAAGCTGGAAGTTTTTTGTTTTTTTGTTTTTTTTTTTTTTTTTTTGTATTCAGTGATAGTTTTAAAACATGCATATCTAAATCGTTTAAAGACGGATTGACATGTGGTTTTTTCCAAATTGTAGTTTACAGTTTGTACATGAGTTTAGACTATAATTTTTTTATTTTTGCTTTAGTATTCAATGCTTTATAGTCCTTCGAAGTTGGGATATCAAAACTGAAAATTTTCAACTTTTCAGCTATTTGTTTTTGTAATTTGTAGTTTGTGAAAATGTTAACACATGTATATCTCATTTGTTTAAAGTCGGATTGACATGCGGTTTTTTCCATAGTGTATTTTAGAGTATGTACATGATTTTAGACTATAATTATGTTAATTTTGGTTTCTTATTCAATGAGTTACAGTCCCCCAAAGTCGGGATATCACTATGAAAATTTTCAAAATTCAACTCACTAAGTAGTAAATAATTACCAAAAAATTCTGGTTTTTCCGGATTTTCCGGTTCTAAACCCACTTTATCCAGTTCCAACCTACCCATATTAATGTTTCTGGGTTTTCCGGTTCTAGACCCACTTTACCCGATACCGTACCTAGAACCGAACCGGAACCGGTTCCTATATGCCAGTCCGGTTTCCAGTTCTACAAAATCCCGTTAACCAGTTCCGTGTTTTCCGAATCCAGGTCCATCCTGTCAGGGTTTGGACCCACTTTCATCCCTAGTGTAACACACTATATAAAGAACATGACATCCACCAAAGTCGGCAAGACGAAGTTATAAGAGGGCTAGGCCGATTTTTCAAGTGTTATACATTCTTTCAAAGTCATTCCAAAAGCACTTGGTGTTGTGTGAAACATTTGAGGCATCACACTTGGGCTTCTAGGTTCTCAAGGTTTTCGAGGAATCAAATCAACTACAAGGTATGTAATTCTAGCTATCATTTATGTTAAAAGTTCCCCATGTATGCTAGATAGGATTATGAACCTTGGAAATCAAATTTTGCATGTATTTTAGACAAACATAAATCCAAGGTTTTCTAGGGTTGCAGGTACACTTAGGAGTGTTAGAATGCTCATAAACCATCAGTAGTGACCATAACGAGTCCCGAAGCCTATTTTGGGAAAATCTTCCTCTAAAACTCGTAACTGGTTATACCCGGATCTCAAGTCAATCTTTGAAAAGTAGCTTGCTCCATGAAGATGGTTGAACAAGTCGTCCATGTGTGGTAGAGGGTATCAGTTTTTAACAGTAAGTTTGTTTAGCTCGTGATAGTTGATGCACATATGGAACGATCCATCCTTTTTCTTCACGAACAAGACTGGCCCTCCCTAGGGTGAGAAGCTTTGTCTAATAAATCCTTTACTGAGAAGTTCGTTCAGTTGATTAGATAGTTCCTGCATCTCAGCTGGTGCTAGTCGGTATGGCGATTTGGCTATAGGGGTAGCTCCTGGGATTAAGTCGATTATGAACTCGACTTGACATTGTGGCGGTAATCCTGGAAGATCTCGGGAACGATGTCGGGAAAATTGAGGACTTCAAGAATGTTCTTTATGTCATTCTCCTTTTGACTCGTATCAACTAGATGAGTAAGGAACGCATGATATTCCTTTCGTAAGTATTTTTGGGCTTGAATACTCGAGATGATTCGAATGTTCATGCTTGGTTTTGTCATCATAGATAACTAGGGTTTCACCATTCGGTTGGTTAAGGCGAACGACTTTCTCAAAACACAAGATGTCAGCACGATGAATACTTAACGAATCTATGCTGATAATGATGTCAAAACCTTTAATTGAGACAGGCATGAGGTCAATTGGAAATGAATAGCTATCTAGAGTGAGGGTACATCCTATGTATATATCGTTAGTGCTCTCAGTCTTCCCGTTATCCATTTCTATGGTGAACATTTCTTTTAGTGCTTGTGGTTTTTGTTTATGTAAGTGTTTAAATTTTTGATTCACGAAACTCCTTTCCTCACCACTATCAAATAGTATGTATGCGTAAGAGTTATTGAGGAGAAACGTACATGTGACCACCGTAGGGTCTTGCACAACTTCCTCATGGCCAATCGCCAAAACTCTCCCTACTCCACCAGTATTCCCCGCCTTTGGGCAGTTTGGTTTGTAGTGTCCAACTTCACCACACCTATATCAGGCCTCGCCTACTATGTCAGTGTTGGATTAGTGTTTAAGTCCATAACTATAATTGGTATGTACTTGACCCGAGAGTAGCATGGTCTATTTGGGATGCATATCATCAAGACAATTTGATAGGATAGACTTTTAAGAAGAAGTTATTTATGGTTTATTAATATATTATAAGTTCTAGTATATTAATATGAAATCATATTGTTTAATTAGTATTGATCAAGAATTAATTTGGAATTAATTCTTCGATCAAAAAGAGACTAATTAAATATAAAGGGTTGATTTGGTAAATCATTCATTCTTATAAAGTGGGCTTATGATCCATAGTTCTTCATGTTGGGCTAAATACATGTGGTAACCCATGGATACTCCATGGAGATTTTAACCAATGGAACATGAGGGATATGGAAAGTCATTAGGGTTTACATGGTGTAACCCTAGTTTGCCACACTATATAAGAACCCCTCTAGCTCTTGAAATTGGCACTTAAGTGGAATACTAGAGGGTTGGCTGATTTGTGTGTGCAAGGAATCTCTTCTCAAGTTATCCTTTGTTCTAGGTGTGTTGTGATTCCATTTGAGGCATTCATACTGTTGGTGTTATGCTCTTGAAATTCCAAGCAACAAGCTACAAAGAAAAGGTATGTTATCTAACTTGTTTTATTACCCAAGTATCAAAGTTTTGTATGCTAGATAGGGTAATACCGTGGAAAGTTCAAGTTTGCATGTATAATAGAGAAAACATAGATCCAAGGTATTTAGGGTTGCATGTACACCTTAGGAGTGTTAAAATGTTGAAAACTCAACAGTGGTATTATATTTGATGCTACTTGTGTTAAATGGTTGAAAAAAATCAATTCTTTTGCTGTCTGGGTAGTGGACTGGCCGAGTCCACTAGGGGACTCGCCGAGTCCAAGCATAAATTTATCCAACTCGCCAGGTCAGCTCATGCACTCGACGAGTTGGTGCTCCAGAATGCTGTTTTTCGATGTTTTTGGCTGGAACTGGACTAGGATCATTACCCTAAGCTGTTTTTGGACTTATAAACCTATTTTTAATGTGGTAATGATCATGGTTATCCAATTTATAAGATAATTGTCAAATTTTCATTTTTTTAGATTAGTAAATATGGTTAGGCTAATTACATGAAATTTTTTTGATGTGAAATGTCTTGTTCTTATGAGTTTAATTTAAATCGTTGACAAAATTGTTTGATTTTTGTAAGTTACAACAGTTGACCTAAATGTTTTGATGAATTCCATAACTTGTTCTCAAGTTATGGAAAATGAAAAGTTTTTCTTTTAAAGAGACTATTAAACTTATAGGTTTTGAACTTGAAGAGTCTTTTTCTCATAAATGGTTTTATGAACTTCATAACTTGTCCTCAAGTTATGGATTTTCAATAGTCTTTTCATTTAAACCTATATTAAACTCATATGTTATGGATTCTAAAACTTTTTGAATAGTTCAAAACTTTCCCTCAAGTTTTGGAAGTTGTAAATGTAGAAGTCTAACTTTTGAAACATTTAATTCCAAACCCTAGAATTTTAAAGTTTAAAATTATACCCTTATACTATTATAATATTATAGGTTTAATATATATATATATATATATATATATATATATATATATATATATATATATATGTATAAGAACAAAGTCAATCTTACCATCAGTAGGCCTCATTCACGAAGCCGGTCTATAAGGGGGGTATAAGGTTAGTGCCTATAAAATGACAGTTTAATGGGTATCCACTCTCACCCACCATTTCCTTGACTGGTGGAGGGTCATTAGCCGTACAGGTAGGATAGGACTCTAATTCTCCCTTCATTAAAAGTTTGATGATAAATATTAAGTAACTAAAAACTTATAAATTCCTAAATCTTAGTTACTTAGGAAAATGTGAATATGGTGCTAACCCATGAAATTGCACTTTGCATCTTGTTAAGTCGTTAGTGGAGCGTGTATGTTTAACTGACACACTAATCTGGACTAACAGTGCGTGGCAAAGGGTAGCTTGATGTTAATCATAGAATTAATGGAGCGTGTGTGGTTGACCGGCACATTGATTATGTGGTTGTAACATTGAGTGTATCAAGCTAATTTGCATGGTTATTCACACCTTTTTTGTGATCCTATGCATCTCAGTCACAAACTTGAAGGGCACAATCGAGATTTCAACATGCCATTGAAAGTTTCAATGAATCTCAAAGGATCTACGAATTTCAATTCACTTAAAACCTAAAATTCTTTTTCGTTTTCGTGATGGAAATTGGTAAAACGTCATTTACCTACCTTCAAATATTTTGTAGTTTGGATTACGGCATCCCTCTTCCAAATTGTAAAATATTGTGTTTCGTCCTAGCCTTAATATTTCATTTGGGTGCTATATTCAGGACTTAAATCAACTAACTTGAATTTCTCCCGTTGTAGATGTCTAGTTCACACAACTATGGTCTTCCCAAATCCTTTGGAACAAGCTTTCCTCTTGAAGATGATGTCTCGCGGTTGGATCGTGGAAGTCATACTTCACTCCCTCCACCTCCTCCAATAATTCTCCCTAACCCACAAGTTCAAAGACTTGAAAAAATCAAGGTCACTCAAGCCCTACTTTAAATGAAACATGAAGATGGAAGGCATGTGTGTAATCACGTCTTGGAGATCAATTCACATATTCACAGGCTGAGAGTATTGGGTGTCATTGTCTTGAGGAAGTTGGCTGTTGACTGGCTTCTTCAATCACTTCCTGAGTCATATACTGAGTTCATTAAAGACTACTATGTGACAGACCACGATATGACCCTTATTAGTCTTACCTATTTGCTTGTTGCTGCTGAATCAGCGATGATGTGGCGCACTGGAAAAGAAAATTTTGATGGGAAGATCTACTCCCTAAACTTCCATGGACATTGATAATCGAAACATTGGAATTCCATAATAGATTTCTCTTACTTAGGGAAAGAGAAAGGCTAATTTTGAGATTGTCCTGTGTACCATTTCGAAAGAGTCTATATGTTTCTGTTGCCAAGAAAGGGGCATTGGTTGTGAAGCTGCCCTCACTACATGAAAGATCTGAGAAAAGGTAGAATAGAAAAGTTTGACTCTACTTCAGGTAAGTCTACTATCGAACTTTGTTAAGTTCCTAAATGTTGATTCTTAATACATGATGTGACAAGGTTGCATTTTGATGTGTTTTAGGATCATGGAGAGAGAAGGAAGCTTAAAGGAAGAGTATGCTGAATCTGGTCACAAAGATGGATTTCAATCGCATGGTTCGATGATCGGATTTTAGAGATGTTGCTTAAGAGTTATGATAGATTGCTTAGAAATATGTAGTAACATAGTTTTCATTTCTAATTGCATTGTAAGGAAATGTTTTTCCACATTTTTATAAATAAATAAAATTTTGTTTTATTTTTACATCTCCTTGCAACGGCATTTGTGAAAATTGACGTTTGTATGTTTCTATGTTGGCAATATGAATTTGATTCTTTCATTTGTGGAAGTGTCGAGTATTTTCCAAATTAGGAAGGATTCTCATCACCCAAGTTTCAATTAGACAGAAGCTTGGAATCATGCAAGTTGTATTGCATGATGAATGAGAATTTTCATATTTGGTAAATTAAGACTAATTCCTTGTTCACGTGTATATGTGAGTCAAGTGAAGAACTAGGGGATCGGGTACACTGGGTGTGTGTTGGTCAAGATCCACTACAAAGATCAATAAGACTATTCTTCATGATTTACTAAAAGTTTAGTAAACATGATTATGCTTACAAGTTTAAGTATAATTCTAGAACATTGGAAAAGGTTCAATGTATGACCAGAAAAAATGAGAAGAATCAAATTAGGCAGAAAGATAAAAGTTTATCCAATATGAAAAGATGGGAGAGTACTTTAGTATCGTGTTCTATGATCATCTTAATGTTTCTGGAAAAAACATATAGCAGTTGATCCTCTAAAGACATCTTAGTGCATTTGTATGGCTAAGAAGAGGAATCGTGAATTGTTGAAATAGTTTAAATCAAGAAGATGAGTCATACTTCATTCCTAAAACAAGTCGTGGAGTCATACTCCAAGATTTATAACCTTAAGTGACATAATCTTAAGAAAGGTTTAAAAACACTTATCAAATGCAGAGTAAAAGTTTTCTACTCTTGTACATTTGAAATTAGTAAGTTGTGATGTTTTTCGATAAAAAAAAGACCAACTAAGAGGGCAGTGGGAGTCTTAAAGATCTTGACAAGTTTCAAGAACTAATCATGAATAAAACCTATTGTTTATCACTAGCACACGACTTCAGGTTTATAACCTATCGTCTTGATATATTCTTATTTCTGTGCCCATTCCAGTTAAAGTTGACTATGCATGTAAGTTCTATGAGTTCTGAGTTGTTTGTATAACAACTTGGAAGCAATGGCAAGCCCTTGTAATGCTAGGTGGCAAGAAATTAAGATTGAACAAGTTCAGTCCATATGAATTTGGATATGTCACCAACCTTTTCTTGTGATTATGGTTATGACAAATTGTAACGTCCCAAAATTTAAGGCTAAAAATTTTATTTTTATTAAATTATTGCATAAAGCCGATCAATATAAAATCTTTCATAATAATATCTCATGTCAAAACCAAGGTGTTAATAATCAAAACATAGTATCATAAAACCATAACAGAGTGTAATCCCACGGATCCCTTGTGCGGAAAACATAGTGTGATGCGCTGTGACCAAGCCGACTCCTCTCCTTTGAAACAAAGTACCTGAAACGCATAACACATAACACGGTAAGCACGCATGCTTAGTGAGCTCTCCAAAATACCACATGTATAAAAATTAGCCACTCGAGGCTATAACTCTACGAGACCTTCCGGTCAATGTGTCTCAGTGGACCTTCCGGCTCAACAACTCTGGTAGACCTTCCGACCCAACCCTACTGACCTTCCGGTCCTACTCTGTTGACCTTACGGTCCAACCCTATCGACCTTCCGGCCCGACCAAGTGACTCATGACATAACACATACATATAATATGGAATCAAATATTCATCATAGCACATAAGACCTTCCGGTCACACATAAATACCACCCTAGGTAACGTATGGTGAGAAGACTCACCTGGCACTGCTGAAGTCCCACAGACTCAATCCCACACTGCTGAAGTCCCCCAGGCTCAACCCCAGCTACCGAATGACAGATTTCTGAACTGTCAACACCAAAATAACACCCAATTAATAATTGGGTCTCACTACATAACCATAAGTACATACGTTGGATAATTACTGCATTACCCTAAGCTTGGTTTATTCAATCCCAAGGCCCAATCCTTAGGCCCAAAGTCAACTAGGAATCAAGGCCCAACATATGGCCCAACCTTCCAAATTGGGCCCAAGTCTATACATGGTCTTATTCTGATGCTCAACATCATGTAATCATTAAGGCCCAAACTGTGGCCCATCTATGGCCTAATTTTCCAAATTGGGCCCAAACCCCTTACATGGGCCTTACTCTAGGCCCATTAATTATTCTATTTCCATTTTTTGCTCTTGGATGGCCCATTATTATCCTAATCATCTAGGCCCAACTTAAGGCCCAAGTGAAATTAGGGTTTCACATAAAATGACAATTAGGGTTAAGTGTTTCTTACTTAACTCATTAAGGACTTAATCCATTAAGTCCTTTACTCTACTAGATAAGTGCTATGGAGTGATTGGGCTTAATACACAATCCATTCTCAATGGCCCAAAAGTGGGTCTAATAAGTCTAAGGCCCAAATACTCACAATTAGGGTTTCCACCCAACCATGTCCCAATAGGCCCAAAATTAAACTTTAAGCCCATTGGGGTTTTGCTAGGTCCATTAGGGTTTGCTTGTGGGGCACCAACCACTACCACCTCGGGTAGTGGTGGTCAATGGCGGCTCACGGCAGCCGCCACCATCTTACGGTGGTGGTTATTATTATCTTTTTCATTACTCAATGCTAATTTCAGATACACTGCTCAAAACCAAATCTAGACACACATACACACACTAACTAACATAATACACACACACATCCACCCTACAGGCGGCCGACGGTGTCTTGTGGTGGCGATGACTTTTTCTGGCCAAATAAACACACACAACACCTACACACATTTCTCATTTGCACTATGGACCCAACCACCCACCTGGTGGCTCACGGTGGTCCGACAACAGCAGAAATATGGTGTCCATCAGCAACAACAGCGGCACGACAGTGACCATGGGTTTTGACAGCTGTCCATGACGGTCCGTGATTCCTCACCAGCAAACGCCCATGCCATTAAGTCTTTACTTTGAAAACGAACCCAATCCCATTGGAGAAGATAGAGGTACAACGACCCCGACATCAGCCTCGTCTCCAGCAATTGCCGACAGCAAACAACAACAATGGATTGCGGCGTCTCTGGCAGTCCGCGTTGCGATGGCGACGTTTACCTGAAACGACAGCAACGACCACAACCTTGGTGCTTCACACGGCGGCGTACGACTCACACAACGACGATTCAGTGGTTCTTCTCGATCCTTGGCGGAACTCTCGGTGACTCACGATGTTTCCGGCAGCGAGTCTTGATGGTGACGGTTCCATGGCGTGGCGGTGGGCAGCGACCTCGAAGATCGGAGATGTGAGAATAAGTGGGGTGGCGGCGTTGTAGAGAGAGGGAGTCATAAGGTTGGCGGCTGCATCATTTAGGGTGAGGGTTCACATGGGTGGAGTAAGGTGACGGGTTTAACACCATTCACAAAACTTTGTGATCAATTAACATCTTTGGTCCCTCTAATCCAATTTCTTTTCAATTTTGCTCCTTTAGTTACACTTTAGACCCCGGCTCCTAAATTCTTTTCAATATAATCCCAAAAGTTACTAAAAAGTCCCTCCTGTACAACTTTTTCTCAATTTGAATTCAACACTTACACTTTTAGTCCATGACTCCATAAAATCTTTTCAATTTAACTCCATTAATTACCAAATGTACCCTTGCTTCTAAAATTCTTCTCAAAACAACTCCGTAACTTACTAAACAACTCTCCACTATTAAAATTCTTCACAAATTAATCCGGGAATTACATTTATTAACTTATTTAAATAAATAGGGCGTTACAACTCTCCCCTACTTAAATTAGATTTCATCTTCAAAATCATTCCTTACCATCTCTTATACGCCAAACCACTCTAGTGATATGGTCACCATCTTGGGCGCACCATAGCCTTCTCAGGGTAGCTGTGATCAATCATCACAAAGCCTTAACATCTGCAGGAAAACTAATCCCTCGTAACAAGATGACATCTACTTCATCTGAATTCTGGTGTCTCGAGATGGTCTGAATCCCTTACAGACAACTCTTAATGAATCATTATTGTCGAGTCCATTCGACTTGTCTCTCACCTGCCTACTCGTCTCCTAAAATCTCCAGGCTCCCACTAGAAAAACAGAATCACAGATCACTAATCCCTATGATTCATTTATACTTGGCCAAAACTCAGATAGTCCTGCTGTAAGTGACTTAGCATATCCCAAGCTATCTGCTATTCGATCGTACTTGCAAACTAAAATGCATATACTAATACTGCCCAAAATGTTGGAACTGCCTGAACGCTGAGCTACTTGAAGCAGTATGTATGTTGCCACATGACGACTTTCCAAAATCCCGCCGAGGCCTGCCTGGCCTCAACTCATTCGATAATCGTCTGAAATATTAGGTTCCAACCTGACTACGGAGCCAAAAGACTCATACACAGTCGCTCCACACGACTTTTGAACGAAATCCTTCTTTGGAACTAGTTGTCACTAGTTATCATGCCACTGTGTCTATGACAACCTCACGATCTAACCGATCGGGTCCATGTGTCGAATCCTGTCATCATTAAATCCAAGACTAAAACTGATTTCCACCTAACAGATGGTAGCCTTACATCATAAGAAATATTATACAGTCCATTGCTTCGCTTATCCCATAACTGCACTGATGTTCCTACAGTCTTATCACTGGCTCAATCAAATCTAATCCATTTGGGAAATTCTAAAATCCAATTCGTGGATTTCCATATCTTTATTACTACACTCGAACTGGTGGGTAATACTGTTCCTTCCATGTCATAACAACACACTCAAACTATCTACCAACCTAGTGAATGCCACGGCTACCCACAATCTCACGACACTTTATCAGTATCTGACTGCTAGTGAATGCTACGGCTACCCCCGCAGGCTTACAACACATCCCATGGTAACTTACCACTAGTGAATGCTACGGCTACGCCCGCAGTCTTATAAGACTTCCCAAGCTAACTGACCACTAGTGAATGCTACGGCTACCCCTGTATTCTTACAACACTTCCCATGCTAACTGACCACTAGTGAATGCTATGACTACCCCCTTAGTCTTGCAACACTTTCCAAACCAGGTTGAACATGCACTCGACCTAACACATCACTAAACTTGATTCCTAACCGGAACTCTAACCTGGTTCCCGAACCCCGCTATCACGAGACCCCACTGTATCAGTACCACACTCATGCCCGTGATCAAAGCGTCACAGTAAACCATGGAATCATCTACACCCTATGGCTGGGTGAGAATCGGTGCCTCGCACAACCACTGTCTGAGAGTCTCGAAGGCTGCCTGCTGCTCAGGCCCCTAATGAAAGACGACCGATTTCTTGGTCATTCGGGTCAAAGGAACCATAATCTCGGAGAAGTCCCATATAAATCCATGGTAATAACCTGCTAGACCCAGGAAACTCCGAATCTCAGATGGAGACCTTGAAATTTCCCACTGCATCACAACCTTTATCTTGGCCGGATCGACTAGAATACCCTTCTGGTTGACAAGGTGCCCAAGGGATTGCACCCCATGCAACCAGAACTCATATTTGGAGGACTTTATAAAATGTCTCTCCCCCACTTAGATTCAACTAAGTCTTCAAGGAACGCGATAATTGAAGGATTGCCAATGCTTCTCGCTTTCTAGTATCACATTTATGACAACCTGTGCTTACCAATGCTAGCGAATAATCACCGGTTAAACCTTAAGATCGCCTATACTCGGAAATCCAAATGAGTACTCTTGAAATATGGTCCAGTCTGACACCTCAGTCCATCTACCATGCTGTCAACTGAAGGCCTTAATCTTCTCTCTGGCTGACGAACCCTCGTTCCCACTTCCAATCTTGCAGCACCACTGAACTGTAACCGAACACAGCCCATGCGGAAATACAATTCTCTTGAACATCCAATGACCAACCACTTATGCATCTAACACCCGCAACTGACACTACCCTCTTCATGTTACCAGTCCTATCCTAGCCACGGTAAAGCCTTGAACTCCAAAGTTCATCCATAGCCAATTGTCGACCACACATGAACCATGATAGAACCACTTAACGCTGACTTCACTGAACAACTACCGCTCTAATCCTGACCGAGTATCCTCTAAATAATAATCCTGTACCAATCCCAAAAAAGATCCAGAATGATAACGGTACACGCAGAACCCACTCTGCATGGTACGCCCCTCTATGGGTTCATCAAGGACCTTTCGGCATGCAGGATGGCATATATGATCCTTAATAACCCAGACACTAGCAGAAAACCGACCCGAGGTCTGACTTATCCAAACTCACTCACAATTACAAAGCGCATATTCCCAACATCCATCTAGCAGCAGTAGAAGAAGACGACATACCCACAACATCTGGAGGGATACAGGTCACCCTTAGTTGACATGACCAACCCCGCCACACTTGTAGCAGCCTAAACCCTTGGAGCCACAAACTCTCTTGTGCATTTTCTCGTACGTGTAGTACTGACTCTGGCCCTGCTGGCCTTTCACATGAGGATCAGAAATCATGGACCTCTTCCTGGGATGCTCTACTATATGCACTTGGTACGGACCTCTTTTCCCAAGGTGCTCCAAATCAATTTCGCATCTGCAACTCTTGGAAATCATATCCTTCAGGTTCTGACACCCTGTCAGGCTCACTAGCTCACTTGCCAATGGCTAAGCTGCAACAACTGGAACATCCTATGTCCCCAAACTAGGTCACAAACTCTTCCTTGACGCTTCTCAGATTCTCCAAGAGTCTCATCGATCCGAGTATGGATCATGTGCTTTCAGTAGTACGGGCCTAATACTACCTTCCACACCTATCCATACTTTCCTCAACAATCCTCCTGAATCCTCCAAGTCACTTCCTCAAACTGGTACACCGAGTCTCAATAAACCTCACTGCTAACCCACTGAAACATGTCTTAGGCTTTCCTAGGTTCCTGAACTCACCCATTCCTCAGCTACTAAAAGATTCCTAATAATGTCAACTAGCTACCTCATGAATATATGTAGCTCAAATTACTAAGAGTCCCACAAAGCACAAAGCAAACGACATTTAGACAATGGAAAATCTAACCATCCTATTCCAATCAAACCTTTCTATCCTCTACTCAGGGATCTGTACATGCAATTCAAAGGCCCATACAATTAGGCATAACCTAAACAAGCTATCCTATTACTAACTGGTCATCACTCTCATGCAGCTCAATAGGCACATATATCAGGCATATAAGGCATCATCCTGGATGCTTTGCCCTAATCTAGCATGCAGTTCTCATACACATACAACAGGCATATAAGGCATCCTCCCTAGATCCTTAGCCTAATCTAGCATGTAGTTCTCACAATCTTATCATATCATAACATAACATGTACGGGTATCTTGGGGAAAACTTACTTGAGCTTGGCTAATTACATGCATTACATACCTATTCTTTCCTACCGAGTCCTTAGTTTGAGTTAGACACACCCGAGAGTGTGCCCAAATCCCTCAAACCAAGGCTCTGATACCAACTTGTAACGTCCCTAAATTTAAGGCTAAAAATTTCATTTTTATTAAACTATTGCATAAAACCGATCAATATAAAAACGTTCATAATAATATCTCATGTCAAAACGAAAGTGTTAATAATCAAAACATAGTATCATAAAACCATATCAGAGTGTAATCCCAAGGATCCCGTGTGCGGAAAACATAGTGTGATGCGTTGCGACCAAGCCGGCTCCTCTCCTTTGAAACAAAGTACCTGAAACACATAACACATAATACATAACACGGTAAGCACACATGCTTAGTGAGCTCCCCAAAATACCACATGTATAAAGATTACCCACTCGAGGTTATAGCTCTATGAGACCTTCCGGTCAATGTGTCTCATTGGACCTTCCGGCTCCACAACTCTGGTAGACCTTTCGGTCCTACTCTGTTGACCTTCTGGTCCAACCCTGTCGACCTTCCGGCTCGACCAAGCGACTCACGACATAACACATACATATCATAAAGAATAAAATATTCATCATAGCACATAAGACCCTCTAGTCACACATAACTACCACCCTAGCTAATGTATACTTAAAAGACTCACGTGGCACTGCTGAAGTCCCGCAGACTCAATCCCACACTGCTGAAGTCCTGTAGACTCAACACCAGCTACTGAATGATAGATTCCCGAACTGTCAACACCAAAATAACACCCAATTAATAATTGGGTCTCACTATATAACCATAAGTACATACTTTGGATAATTTCGGCATTACCCTAAGCTTGGCTTATTCAAGCCCAAGGCCCAATCCTTAGGCCCAAAGTCAACTAGGAATCAAGGTCAAACATATGGCCCAACCTTCCAAACTGGGCCTAAGCCTGTAAATGGTCTTATTCTGAGGCCTAACATCTTGTAATCATTAAGGCCTAAACTGTGGCCCATCTATGGCCCAATTTTCCAAATTGGGCCCAAACCGCTTACATGGGCCTTACTCTAGGCCCATTAAATTATTCTAGTTCAATTGCTTGCTCTTGGATGGCTGATTATTATCCCAATCATCTAGGCCCAACTTAAGGCCTAAGTGAACTTAGGGTTTCACATGAAATGAGAATTTGGGTTATGTGTTTCTTACTTAACTCACTAAGGACTTATTTGATTAAGTCCTTTACTCTACTAGATAAGTGCTATGGAGTGGGCTTAATACACAATCCAATCTCAATGGCCCAAAAGTGGGTCCAATAATTCTAAGGCCCAAATACTCACAATTAGGGTTTTCTAAACCCTAATTAGGGTTTCCACCCAACCATGGCCCAATTGGCCCAAAATTAATCTTTAAGCCCATTAGGGTTTTGCTAGGTCCATTACGGTTTGCTTGTGGGGCACCACCCACTACCACCTCGGGTAGTGGTGGTCAATGACGGCTCACGGTGGTGGTTATTATTATCTTTTTCATTACTCAATGCTAATTACAGAAACAATGCTCAAAACCAAATCTAGACACACACACTAACTAACATAATACACACACACATCCACCCTACTGGCGGCCGACGGTGGGTTGTGGCGGCGATGACTTTTTTCGGCCAAATAAACACACACAGCACCTACACACGTTTCTCATTTGCACTGTGGACCCAACCACCCACCTGGTGGCTCACGCTGGTCCGACAACAACAGTAACACGGCATCCATCAGCAACAACAGCGGCACGGCAGTGACCATGGGTTTTGACAGCCGTCTATGACGGTCCGTGAATCCTCACTAGCAAACGCCCATTCCATCAAGTCTTTACTTTGAAAACGAACCCAAAACACCGGAGAAGATAGAGGTACAACGACCCCGACATTAGCCTCGTCTCCAGCAATCGCCGACACCAAACAACAACAATGGACTCCGGTGTCTCCGGCAGTCAGCGTCGTGATGGCGACATTCACCTGAAACGACAGCAACGACCACAGCCTTGGTGCTTCAAACGGCGGCGTACGACTCACACAACGACGATTAAATGGTTCTTCCTGGTCTTTGGGGGAACTCTCGGTGACTCACGTTTTTCCCCGTAGCGAGTCTTGATGGTGACGGTTCCATGGTGTGGCGGTGGGTGGCGACCTCGATGATCGAAGATGTGAGAGTAAGAGGGGTGGCGGCGTCGGAGAGAGAGGGAGTCATAAGGTTGGCGGCTGCATCATTTAGGGTGAGGGTTCGCATGGGTGGAGTAAGGTGACAGACTTAATACCCAATCACACAACTTTGTGATCAATTAACATCTTTGGTCCCTCCAATCCGATTTCTTTTCAATTTTGCTCCTTTATTTACACTTTATATCCCAGCTCCTAAATTCTTTTCAATATAATCCCAAAAGTTACTAAAAAGTCCCTCTTCCACAATTTATTCTCAATTTGAATTCAACCACTTACACTTTTAGTTCATGACTCCATAAAATCTTTTCAATTTAAATCCGTTAATTACCAAACGTACACTTGTTTCTAAAATTCTTCTCAAACCAACTCTGTAACTTACTAAACAACCCTCCACTATTAAAATTCTTCACAAATTAATCCGAGAATTACATTTATTGATTTATTTAAATAAACCGGGCGTTACACAAATTCACATGGATAGGAACACACACACACCATAAAATCTAAGTTTCATAAGGTTTCTCTCCGATTAATGAAAATGATGGTGAGGAAACGCTTTCACTATGTAGATTTTAAGAAGATGGCAATTGTGATATTTGCATTCTCCAATTCAATTATGATTATGACATCCCTCTTCATAATTTTAACTTTGAGAAATGGCAATGGGTCTAAACATTTAAGACTTATTCCTATAAGTTCTAAAATTGTTAAGACACACATGTGAGCTATCTAAGGAAAGACGTTTGATTTTGAGAATCCTAAATAAAGTTTTATCGAAGCATCTCGTATCAGAAATCTGAACTTTGGTAAGAAAGTCAATAAGTATTGATTTCTAGAAGTTCAACTGATTTCTGAATACATGTCAAAGCTAGTGGGAGCATAAGTGTTATGCTAGTAAAATAATAATTATTATGCTAGTGGGAGCATAATTATTATGGAAAATGTTGCAAGTTAGCAATGTTAATTATAGAAAACAAAAGTTTCATTTTGCAAAGATGTAGGGCTTGAAAAGTTGTTTTGCTATAATTAAGGGAGAGGAATAGAAACTTCATTTCAAATCTAAAAGCTTAAATTAAGTTTTTAATCAATTTTAGTCATATATATATATATATATATATATATATATATATATATATATATATATATATATATATATATATATATATGAATGTTATGCTGGAATGGTTCAACATAAGGAAATATATGGAAAGGTTATTTACGTTCTCAAAATTTGATTATGATTACGTCATCCCTCTTTATAATCAAAATTACGAGAACATTGGAAATAGAAATATTATAGCAAAAGACTGATGAAGTATCATGTCTTTATGTTAGACATTATGAATCGTATCCCATATGCTCTGGGTATAAAATCGATTGCATATGCTATAATATTCTCGTGTTCTAATTTTCCGAATGCCTAGGGCATTTAGAGGGAAAAAGAAATAGAACCGCATATGACTAAAGTGGTTAAACAATTGTTAAGGACAATCTAAGGTTCGCTAAAGATTGCTCGATGAAGGACAGTTGGAAATATAGTAATGGAAGGAACATTTGACATTATTATGAATAGATATGAATCTATTAATAATGAGTTCTCATATGACAAATATGAAATGTTTCCATATTAGGAGTTGAAGAATAGATGAGAAAGTTAGAAGCTTTTATGCAAGAAGGATGTTCAAAAGAATGTACTTTGAATTTGAGACTTCATTTCAATGGAATTGTTTTGTAACAATCTCCAAAGGAATATTTTGTAATATCATTGATCAAGTCTCTGTGGCTTTTGACACCTAGACATTCCAAAAGAATCATTACATGATAGTTTGGAATCTAACACTTTCTAGCAGTGAAAAGAATTTTGAATTCTTACACTTGCAATATGGATTTGGAATTTTGAAATGAGGATCACTGAAATGTTTTTCAATTGACCTATTTCACATAGTAAGGACCATAGACAAACATAATTTACATGCTTGGTGCATAGCATAACTATTGTTTAGACATAGTGTGCATGCTTGGAGCATGGCATGACTATTATTCTAATTCAAGTATTAAGTTGATTATTCAAAACATTATACAATGAATGATGAGTAATCAATATATAACATCCCGAGATTCAGGTATATTCCTTTCATCCTTGTTCTTTATTATTTGGGCATGTTTAGTCCTTGAGTGGAGGGTTTGTAGCAAGTAAGTATGCTGGGAGTACCAGAGGGGTACGTTGCGCGTACTCACGCGCTTAATTTGAATGCGGAGTCGCCAAGGTACATTGGGCGTACCTAGAGTTACGCCAGGCGTACCCGGCCCAGGTGCAAAAACCCTAATCCCTCTTGTGCACTATTTAAAGGGTGTTATGGCTCATTCCTTAGCCTCCATATCAGTGAGTGAAACCCTAAAAGAGAGCCCCATCGTTCTTAGAGTGTGAGACTGTTGATTTGAGCTTGTTGGTGCTTTAGTGGCTTAGTGAAGAAGAAGAAAGGGAGTTCTTGGAAGCTAAAGCTTGAGGTGCCATTTTGGATCTGAGATCTACAGAGGAAAGAGCTGCACTTGGAGGTATAAAGTTCAAACTTTCCTATTCTTTTGGTTGTTGTTATATGTGTCCTTTTTAGGGCTAAAAACCCCAAAAGGTGGAGACTTTATGAGTGTAAAGTGCTCCATGGTCCGAGATATGTCCCTTTTCAGTGTTACTAGTGATTTAGAACCATAAAGTTCCCATCTTGGATGTTACTTTGGAGTCATGCATGTGTTTTAAGCCTTCTAGAGTTGAAGGTTGCATCATTTTGGGAGTTAGTGATTTGTTCAGCCATGCAAAGGCTTAAAGTCCTCAACTTTATGGATTAAGGGGCTTAGAAGGGGTCAGATCTAAGATATGGACGTAGGTCTTAACTGTTTAAGACTTCAAGAGCAAAAGGGCTGAAGCAGGGGAGTACGCCGAGCGTAATTCCTAGTAGGCGCCGCGTACTGGGAGGCGCTCCCCGATTCTGAGGTGCAGTCGGGTACGCTTAGCGTACACATCTGGTACGCGCATCGTAACCCGGAGAGTTGACTTTTGGTTGACTTTTAGGGTATGGTCTATTGTGGGGCCTTTGAGCTATGAGAGGGGTAAAATGGTCTTTTACCCTTCTGAGAGTGTCATAAGAGAGCATAGTCTAGCCTTTGAGAGTTATATTAAATAGAGAGTTATTTTCATATGATTAGGCGGAGGCTAGGCCAGCATTTACCGAGTCAGAGATTTACCGAGATACCCGAGGTGAGTCTTCTCACTATACTTTACCTAGTGTGGTAAATGAGTTAAGAGACAGGGTATTATAGAGTTATTTGCCAGTGTGATTGCATGTTATTATGTGTTGTGATTTATTGTGATATGTGATATGCATGATTTAGAGTTACAGAGTTGGGACTTTCGGGTCCCTAGAGTTAGGGCCAGAGGGCCCACAGAGAGTTGGGGCTGGAGGGCCCCACTGAGACACATTGACCAGAGGGTCAACAGAGTTACAGCCTCGAGTGGCTATTATGTGATTATTGTGGTATTTTGGGGAACTCACTAAGCTTATGCTTACAGTGTTCAGTGTTATGTGTTTCAGGTACCAGTGATGACCGCGGGAAGACGCCGGCTTGATTCATACACACATATGGGATTGGATGTATTTTGATCTTGGGAGACATTTGTGAATTAAAAACATGATGTTATGAGATTTTATGAATGAATGGTTTTATTTAAAATGTTATTTCAAATGTGAAAAATTGTTTTAATTTTTTACGTGTTACATAATATGGCTCAAAAGTTTTGGGGCCATATAGGATTAGTATTATTCATGTGTTTCACTTTGCATTTTTTGACATCCCGAATAACTAGGTTCTTTAAACCATCCACAGTTGATCATACTTTAGAAGTAGGTATTGAGGCAAGATTATCATGAATGGGTCTGTAGTTTGTATAGGACCAGGTAGCTGTAGTGTTCATGAGTACTCATGGAATAAGATTCGAGTATTGGATTCAAACCACGCTCATTTGAATCATTTCATAGATTTTATCACGAGTGATTGTGAGACAATAATATCTCATATTCTTGGAACGAAGACATGTGAGTGTAGTTACGAGTCGGTTGCACATTGACGTATGTAAACGCACCAGTAACTTGGTGTTATACAACATATTGTTGTGTGTTATTTTGGTGAGTAAATACAAGCAAGAATTTGAGTGGAAGTTTATCCCTTTTACCCTTAGAGTGATAAAAGTGATATTTGTGGGCCCCTCGATGATTTCGTGATGACATTAGTCATGGACTGATTTGATTTGTTCAATTAGTCGATCGTCATAAATCAGAAATCGGGAAACAACAAATGGACAGAGAGAATGATTATAATCCATGTCTCAGTCCATATGATAACTAGAATGGAGGAATATATGATCCCGTATCTAATGGGCACGTTATTGACTAGGTCAGAGTTGGACAGCGGCATTTAAGAGCTACGATTGCTAGTCGGGTTGGAGTCATGCTTGCAATAATAGTTATTAGACTTACCCAAGTGGGAGAATGTTGGATTAGTGTCTAAGTCCATAACTGTAATTGATATGTACTTGAACCGAGAGTAGCATGGTCCATTTGGGTTGCATATCATCAAGACAATTTGATAGGATGGACTTTTAAGAAGAAGTTATTTATGGTTAATTAATATATTATAAGTTCTAGTATATTAATATGAAATCATATTGTTTAATTAGTATTGATCAAGAATTAATTTGGAATTAATTCTGTGATAAAAAAGAGACTAATTAAATATAAAGGGTTGATTTGGTAAATCATTCATTCTTATAAAATGGGCTTATGATCCATAGTTCTTCATGTTGGGCTAAACCCATGTGGTAACCCATGGATACTCCATGGAGGTTTTAACCCATGGAGTGTGAGGGATATGGAAAGTCATTAGGGTTTACATGGTGTAACCCTAGTTTGCCACACTATATAAGACACCCTCTAGCTCATGAAATCGGCACTTAAGTGGAATACTAGAGGGCTAGCCAATTTGTGTGTGCAAGGAATCTCTTCTCAAGTTATCCTTTGTTCTAGGTGTGTTGTGATTCCATTTGAGGCGTTCATACTATTGGTGCTAAGCTCTTGGAAGTCCAAGCAAAAAGCTACAAAGAAAAGGTATGTTATCTAACTTGTTTTATTACCCAAGTATCAAAGTTTGTTTATGCTAGATAGGGTAATCCCTTGCAAAGTTCAAGTTTGCATGTATGATAGAGAGAACATAGATCCAAGGTATTTAGGGTTGCATGTACACCTTAGGAGTGTTATAATGCTCAAACCCAAACATGTAGAGCCTTTCATGGTAAGGCTCCAAAGTTCATGTTCAAGTTTCTGACCTTCGCCCCTCGGGCAGTACTCTCCCCTCATCAGGTCTTTCATCGTTTCCTAGCCTATCGAGTTAGCCACTATTAAAGTAAGTGACTTAATATAGCCATTCCACCTTATGAGGGCTCTGTCGGAGAAGGTGCAGACAACAAATTTTACTTTGCTTCCTTGAGGGCTGGAGCAGATCTCGAAGATCGACTCAGTTTTCTCAAACCACTGCAATAGAGTAATGATTCCACTGCTACTGTTAAAGGTTTTGGGTTTGTAGTTAGTGAACTTCTTGTATGAACACTCCCTAGGATGTCCATGACTATCACCTTGGGTAGAGTTAATATTCGTTCCACCCCTACTAGTACTACTAGTTTTGATCTGAGTTAAGGCTATCATTACAGCCGCAGTCACTGCATGTTGAAAAACTACAGGATCGAATTGAGGAGGAGGTGGTGGTTGAGTTGGAGTTATTGGCGGATTGCTCCTGTTTCATATATGAGGAGGCATCTTTCAACTATAAGTTTAAAAAGATGAAGATAATTGTAAGCATTCAATAATGAGTATAATGTGAGGTCTCCTTGAACTATATCACCCTACTTCAATATGTAATTGTTTAAGTGTTTGCAATAGTGGTCAACCACTAGAAAGATGAAAGAACTTGGGTAGAGTTTTTCCAAGTGAATTAGATGCCTGTCAGTTTCATTGGTATTATAGATGTATAGAGTTCGGGAATAAATTGAACTTGTAATAGGTCTACCACATACCAACATTGAGAAAACCTTGACAGCATAAAGACCTAGTGACTTTGAGATTTCAAGATCTAAACATAAAAAGGACAATAACACTAGAGTCTTATAAGTAGACTTAATCTATATCAAAAGAGTGAGTAGAGTATGCTCTACTCGCGAGAAGTGTTTTTCTGATTTGTACTAGATTCTGCCCTGGATTCAGCCAACTGGTGTTTTGTTTCGCACACACGCCTTTCTAGTACCACTTGGCTCTGCCGAAGTTCTCTAACTTCAGATCTGCTGGCACTTAGTTCCCTATGTAGTGCGTCAATGAGAGTCCTTGTTAACTCCTGGTCATCGGTCAGATGATGTAGGCGAACTGTGTTGACTCCTGAGTTAGCATGAATCTCCATGAATTGGTTGAAGTCCGCTCTTCCTTGTTCAACATTGCGAGCAACACGACGAACTAAGATAGGGAGGATTTTGTCAGCTGTGCCTCCCTCGCTCAGGTTGTAGAAGCTCTGGTCTCCATTATAAGGAGGTGGTTGTCCGTGTTTGTGGATCCACCTTCCCAAGTTTATTGCCTACAGAGGCGTCGGGCCTTGAAAATCCCGTCGAGGGTTAGGATTTTGGGCGACTTGAGGTGGATTGTAGGCCTCTGGTTCTTAGTCGGAGTCTTCTTTTACTTCATCTCCGTTCTCTTCTTCAGAACTCTCCTCGGGGTCTTCTACTACTGGGACTACTGAGTTATCTTCTTCTGGTTCATCTTCGAGCCATCCATCATTCCCTTGATCGGGAAAGTACGGTCTCCCAACAAATGAAATCCAGCCATGTTATCTAAGCGAGAATAGCGGTGTAAGAGACACATACTAGATGTATTACTAAAGATATTTATAGGATGATCCTTACTAGTTACTTCTATACTTACATAGTGCATACGAATTATATATAACTTAAGATAGAATAGACCTTCGAATAAGTGATCCAACTCTAAGACCACAACCAAACAAGGAACAAGAAGTAAAGTGAAGATCACAAATTCTAAGTCGATAACATCTTGGTCACATATAACCTAAGCGTATCCACTCAGCAACTATAGACCTACTAGTAAGGGTCGCTTTTTGTTTTCACATAAGTAAATTATAGCACCACCAAATACTCCTATAGTATATTAAGTTTATGTTAAGTTCTAGTGTTTCTTTGTAGTAGAGTTGGTAATTTTTTAAACTTGTTGCAACACCACAACCATTCCTAGGCATATGCTAATCACTTCTTGGATAGATATATTTGATCATGCTATATCAATCCTAGACCTGATTATATATCCCCAAGCCTACTTGTGTTGTTCAACAGTCACAATACTTTTGTTCTGTTCTAGTATGACACTGTTTTGTTATGTATGCATGTATGTATACTTTAGTAAAATATTTGGTATATTTAAAAAGTATAACTCTTGGTCAAAGTGTTTTAATCCCATTATATTTATAGTTGTATATCTTTTATGGGTTGATATACTTCGTTCACTATAAACAATACTCTGATACAAATCTGTCATACCCCCAAATCGGAACGGTGGAAACGTTCGGAGGACGTCATGTACAGTATCATAACAATGCACAATAGTAAAACAAGAAACAACATCCATTGCATTAATAATATAGTTAATACATGTGTGTTCTTTGAATAGTTTTATGTTACATTTTAGTTATCTTGTTCACGTATAGTATATAAGTTCCTTTTTGTCCTTCTAATTGAATAGTTTACTTTGTAATGAATAGTAATAGTATGTGTGTATTGTTTCTCTGTTCTAGAAAATAGTAATTATTGATCCTCTAAACTATACCTCTTATAATTTACTAGTATGTTTGTTTGAATAGTAAATGATTTGGAGAAAAGACTTAATTGGCCAACATATGCAACTGAGTTAAGTATGTTCTTTGAAAATGGGGTTTAATACTCATGGATATATTTAGCAAGTATAATTATGATTTAGCCGACAATCGGACTAGTGATCATATCCTAATCCCACAACCAAACAAGGAACGGGAGTTACTGTATTTAGCAATAGTCCTAAGTCCGTTAAAGCATACTTACACATAAATATATAAATCAATATGATTTTGATATAAACATAAATCTAAAAATAGTTTAATAGAGTTTTAAAATGATTTTGACAATATTTAAGCATAAGAAATCCTTTTGTTTGTTTGTTTCCACATGTAAATGTTTAACAAAATTAAATTGTGTTCTACTTGTATTCCCCCCTAAAAGAATTTAAAAAGGTAAATTGTTAGGGTATGAAGTCACCTTATGTGAGTGATTCGTTTGAATGTTCGATATATGATGATTGTTTCCACAAGATAGATTTCGAGGCAAACAAGTCCTAAAATGCATTTCACGTAATATATATGTATACAATTAGTGAATAGAATCATAAGAATCATAAGAAATTGTACTAATTTTTGAAGTTTTACTTACAAATAAGAGTGTTAGAAGCAATTTCGGAAGGCTGCTTTGAGTTTACCACCAACCCTTGAGTTTATGGCCCAAGAAGATCTTGGTGTTCTTAGTGAAACCAAGAAGATTCAAGGGTTTACGGCCCAAAATATGACGATGGGAAGATGGTTGGTTGCAGAAATGAAGAACACTTGGTGTTGTTGGCAAGATCCTATGAAGATTCAAAGGATGTTGGTTGATTGTTGAGAGGAAATGAGGGTTTACGGTTGGTGTCTTTTGAGAGAAAAATTGTATTTTCGGCTGGAAATGATAGAAGTGATGTGTTGTTTTTGGTTCCCCCATATGTATAGGACCGAAATCGTGATGGGACACATGCATTGGTTCTCGTACCGAAGGGATAATACTGAAATTTGCGGTCTAAGGGAGTTTTCGGCTGCGAACCGTTTGTGGTCCGAAGTCTTAGGCTATGCGAGGGTTCTCGGATTTAGCAATTCACTACCATTTTAAGCAACACTTCTAATTAGAGGTTTTAAACAAATATAGAATTTAGATCTTACTTAATAAGGTAGATCAAAATAAGAAGGTTGACTTTAGTTTGACTTTTATAGTAATGAAAACAACGGGTTGTCACAGAACACCTCATCCTAGATTTTCAACAAACTTCTTCATCCAATCATATTAATTTGTGTCTTCTGATGTGGCAATATTTTCTCATTTCGTAGTAGTCTGTGCAATTATGTTTTTCTTGGAGCTAATTCCAACAAAAATCTTTGTTCTTTCATAATGAAGTCATAACCTAATAATAATTCATAATTATCTTCTATTTTGAAGTCAACATCTTGTGTAACACTTTACATAAATATCTTCTAAACTGATTATTTTGAAAATTCTCTAGTTCTTCATAAGTACTTTAAGAATTTCCTTTATAGTCATCCAATTACCTTTGCATGTATCCTATTGGTATATTATGATATGTTCATAACATCATCATATTGTTGGAAATGGTGTCCAGGGTCATTAATTGTTTGGAAAATATTTCTAATAATTTCAGGGTCCTTTTTGGTTGGCCTTATTTCCTAATTTGCATAAAGAAAAGGAGATGGATAATCTAACTTATTAAGGAATTAATAAATTAATAGAAATTAATGTATTAATTAACGATTTAATTAATTAAGGAGGTTGAGTATTAAGTAATCTAATGAATTAGTTGGAATATGATAGGTTTATTTCAAATAAGGATAAGCCTTAGAGTTTGTATCCTTGTGGAATACTCCTTGCTTAATTTTAAATAGACTGTTGGGGTAAACTCTAGAACTAGTTATTCTTTCTCACAAAATCATCCAACCTCTCTCTCCCTCTCCCTCTCTCTCTCTCTCTCTCTCTCTTTCTCTCTTCTTTGATGAAAATCATAACCTCTCTCCAATGGTTTGGTAATTTTCAAACAAACCTTAACTTGGGTTAAAGTCTTTTTTCTTTTGATCCTTCATATTTGTAACAAGCTGGCATGTACGAGGTCAAAAACTAGCAATTCGGAGGTTGGTAATTCGTTACTTTTGTTTTTTTAAAGTATGTTGTTATAAATAGTAAAAAATAGATTCTAGAATGCATGTCCATTTAAGGTATACCTTTTGATTTTTCCTATACCTTTAGATAGTGTAGTTTTTGTCATATAAATCCCTAAAAGTGGCATCAGAGCCTAATTTTTTTTAGTTATGAGAACAAAACATTGTAAAAATCAAAAAACAAAAGAGACTTGCTAATTCGTGACATGAAATATATTTATGCCCAAGAGTCATTATTGAATGATATTTGCTAATGGCATATGATCTTATAGGGTCACACCTTATAGCAAGTTACTACTATTGACTATTTCTTATTGTAATTTGATTATTTTTAAATATGATTAAAACTTTTATTTAAAAGGAAAAATATTATTTTATGAAAATAATATCTTGCCATCACATTGAGAATTATTGTTTCTAAGAAATAATAACAAAGAGAGGAAAACAAGTAAATATCATATGGTATGATTATTAATGTTATGTAGAATTTTTTAGTAACTTAGAGTAACCATTTAGTTACATTCTGTAACATTTGCATTTTAGGTATTTTTCCTTTTTGCTCTTAACATTAAAACTCTTGCATTTTGGTCCCTATCCGAGTACGCTGGGCGTACGCTAGGAGTACGTTGGGCGTACTGGTTCGATAACTTGGTCGCGGAGGTAACCTACGTATGGTAGGCGTATGTAGAGTATGCAGGGCGTATGACAATCACTGACAAGCCCTAATTTTTATGGTTTGTGCCCTATTTAAACACCTTAAGTTGCTCTTGGACCTTTTTATAATCAACCTCCACCTCTCCAAGCCTTGAGAACGAAACCCTAATTGCCATTTGAAGATTTTGAGCTTGGAAGTGATCTTTTAGAATGTTTTTGGTGATCCTAAGGAAGAGGAGCACTTGGAGGTTGCATTGGTGTGGTTAGAGCTTGTGGATCCAAAATCATCACCAACTTGGAATGCTTTTAGAGGTATAAAGCTCTTAACTTGAGGGTTCATTATGTTAGATCTATTTAGGGCTTGTTTTTGTGCATTTTATGGTCCCTTAAGTCATGCTTGAGAGTATGAGCTGCTCCGGAAGCTAAGGATGGTAGATCCTAGCATTTTTGAGGTTCTTTATGCATGAAACCGCAATCTTGATGTGTTATATTGGACCATGCATGAGTTAGGGTTCTTATTATGGGTTTTATTGGTCAAAATCAGGTATTGGGTCCCATTAAGACATGCAAAGGAGTAAAGTTTCCAACTTTACATGTTAAGACATCATTTAGGATCAAATCTAAGAAGTGGACTTAATGGCTTAACCAATTAAGCACATATTGGTGAGTTGGGCTTGATGTGGAGTACGTTGCGCATAATGGCCAAAGGTGGCATATGCAGGGCATAAGCCTGAGTACGCCGGATGTACTCAACATCTATTGACTTTCGTTGAATTTTATGATTTGGACCATGCTTGGACAATTAGGGTTTTAGGCTTTGTTGGGCCACCACTCTTTCTAAATTTGGGCCATTGTTAGGCTTTGCGACTTCTTGGATTTGGGCCTATAATGGGATTTGGGTTTCGTTTAGGGATTTTGACCATATTGGACTTTTGGTTCCTTTGGGTTAGGCCTCGATTATTGGAACAAGTGAGGAAGGAGATAAAATGGTCTTTTACCTCAGTGTTGGACAAATGAACTAGATTCCCAGTTATGGTTTATGGCCTAATTATTGATTGGGGTTTTATTTGATTGATTAGTGCAGGGATTTTCTGGTTCAGCAGCCTAATCATTTGTTTGAGTGACAACAAACTGAGGTGAGTATGCTCACTATGCTGTAGGACACTAGGATATCTTATGTGCTTGTAGTCTTTGTGACTCCTGTTGTATGTGTTATATGCTTGTGTTCCCATTTGCTATATATGTGTCAGGTGAAGTAGACCTGATACAACCTTGTGCTGACATATGAGTTGAAATAGACTCAGGGGTGAAATAGACCCAGGGGTGACATAGACCCGGTACGGCCTTGGGCCGAAACATAAGTTGAAATAGACTCGGGGTGAAATAGATCCAGCATAGCCTTGTGCTGACATATATGTATTCGATGCGGTATTTTAGGGAACTCACTAAGCTTTATGTTTATGGTTTTCAGTTTATGTTTCAGGTACTTCCGGATCAAAAGGGAAGAGCTCGGGATGATCACACCATACACACACACACACACCATGATTTCCTCCTTACTTGAATCTGATGTATTTTGGGATGTTTGGTTGACATAATCTTTTTTCCTTTATGTTTTTATAAATATGTTTGATTGATGAATTTATTATAATGAAAATGAAAATTTTGGTCTTAAATTTCGGGACGTTACAAATTGGTATCAGAGCCTTGGTTTGAGGGATTCATGCATACACTCGGGTGTGTATGAACTCAAATTGAGGATTTGGTATATTTTTCATAAAAAATGTTTTACAAAAAGGGTTTTTCTAATAAAAGAAAGGGGTATGGTGCATGCAATCGACCAAGCTTAAGTAAGTTTTCCCAAAATACCCATACATGTTTTATGTTATGTTCTGAATTGTGAATCTATGAATCGCATGATGGATTAGGGCTAAGGATCTGCTCATGATTGCATGATAGAATGCTAGGAGAGATTCCTTTATATGCCTGTTGTATGAGCTTGTAGACTTGTATGCTAGTATTGATCAGTCAGTGATATGATGGCTTGTTAGGTTATGCTTGATTCCGATTACTCGATGCTCGAATGCTGCTTACTTTCTGCTTTTTAGGAGTTCCCGTGAACATCAGCTAACTAGTAAGCGAGTATGTTAAGTTACATATTATTAAGACTTGATCATTTTAGAAGGTTGGGTTTTAACTCTATTGAGAAGGTTAGGGGAACGATTAATTATCCAGATAGTGGCTCGTTTCCCCTCCCATTGGTACAACCTATCAATTGTACTCAAGAACTTTAAATATCCAAGAAAATAAGTATGACTCTTAATTTCCATCATTGCCAATCACACACATCCGTTATGCTCACGACTGTAAAACACCCACCCATTCCCGCTAAACATGTCGTCAAAAAAAAAATACATACAGTAGATAACAAATCCAAAATAACATATGCATGCAACCGTATTTATCATCAAACATATTGTCAAGAAAATAAATAAAAACCGCATAATAAACTAATGATAAATATTTTTGTGCGAACAATCATAGAACACGAAAAACTCACATGTCTTGTTCGGTATGCTAATAATCATTCAATTACGTTAATTACAAAATTCGTAATAATTTTTTTATAAACATATATATATATATATATATATATATATATATATATATATATATATATATATATATATATATATATATATATTCTTTTTTGAATTCCCATATTAATAAGGTTTGACCCATAAAAATTATACTCAAAATCAAAACATTTAAACGTCTGAAATACAAAAAAAAAAATATAGTTTAAAGACGACGATGAAGACGACGACGACGACGACAATAATAATAATAATAATAATAATAATAATAATAATAATAATAATAATATCCAACATGTTTATAAAACCATTTTTCGATACTTCCGTTTCCATCTTAACGCATGAGATTTAAAATAAATTAATATTGTCAAGTTGTTAACAATTCAGGGACTATTTGTGAAAACATTCAAAATTAAGTAACATGGAAAGAATTATCAGCTCATTAAAACCAGAGATACTGTTCTTAAAATTTCATATTTCTAAAGTCTAAACGAGTAAAATAAAAATCAGGATACCCCAACAGGCCTCGAACAAAAGGCTAAGTGGAAATGTCTACAACTTTGCCAATTGGGCTACAAAAACATTTTGACTTATTTTTGTATATTAAATATTTTAAAAGAAACATATCCGAAAATCATCTCTTCTCCACCTGAAAAAATCACTATTTTCTGCATTTTTAAATACTTTGAAGCTTGAGAACTTATGTAAAATTAATTTATAAAACTACCATTAACCATCTCCACGCCTTACTAACATGTACCCATATTTTTCAGAAATCAAATCTATATGAATTCAAGCTCTTTACGAAAAATTTAAACACTTCAAAAATCTTTATCAATTGAACTACTAGTGGTCGAATGGAGATACTACATGGAAGCATAACGCATAATGTGACCATATAAACCTATCCTATCAACTCACTACTATAATGAGTTGAAAACGAACAATCATACCATAATTTGTTAGAAAACTCCAAAAATCTTCAAGACTTATAATCCCAATTTCGTCATTGATTCTCGACCTTTTCTTGCAGTTGCAGTGTGGTTTCATAGAGTTTTTCGAGCTTTATATAATGCCTAAGATACCTTTGGTTACAATCCATTCAAACGATCGAATTTCACAAATCATTATAGGTGACGGTTTTTAGGGTTTAATAGCCATAATTACTATCATTTTCTCTTAATTACCTAAATATTTATGCTAATAATTATTTACCTCTATACTTTTGTTATTGAGTGATCACATGACAAGCAAAGGATATATAATGTCATACATTATATAGTGAGAAAACTCACCTGAACCAAAGATCCAGAGAGGCGCAATAACACTATCACTCCTTGCTCTGATCCGAACCGCAGACCGACTAACACCAAACACATGACAAATCATCAGACAACAACCAAAATCCTTCAAGTTTGACCCAAGGTCAAGCTGGTCAAATTTAACGGCCAATGGTCAACAAAAGTCAACGGTCAACCAAGTCAACCACCACCACTACGTGGTGACCTCTTGTCAACGTCTTGGTAAGTCCTGACAAAATGGTTGCAAGGTTGAACCTCACCACGACGTGGAAAGCCCTTGGCTATGTCGTGGTTTCTAGAAAATTGCCATTTCCTTCATTAAGTGCTTACTTATTGCAGATCTAAGCCCATAACTTTATATCTAATCCTTTTTAATGACTTAATGGATAAAGTTTCCAATTTTATTCATTAGGACCTCACCTTAAAGCAATATCTACAATTCTAAGTGCATTATATGACCAAAACTTGTGCATGGGATCAAGAACACTCAAACTATGACCCTTCTCTCACTTAATCGAAAGTCCATGACCACAAGGGTGTTATAATGAGCTTTGGAGTTCCCCAAACTTCAAGATCATACATGAAGGGACAAAATTCAACCAATAATAACCATAACATGAATCTCAAAAGATTACGGTCACGGTGCAAGTCTTATATGACCAGAGATCAGAAACTTAAAGAAGACGATGGATCTACACTTAGTTATTTACTTCCGTACACCAAGAAGAAGTTCCTCCTATCATAAGCTTCACCAAATCAAGAAAACAACCTTAAGATCAAGGGCTCAGAGGCTGAAGAGGATGCCCTAATCTTGGGGTTACTGGCCTTAAATATGGGAAAAACCATAAAAGTAATGGGTTTGGGCTGCAACAACCACCCCGTCGTCGCATCCTTCTTGCCACGTCATGGTGTCCAACAATATATGCCTTCCATCTAATGCCATGCCATGTCACATCATTCCATGCACAACATCGTGGCATATGGTTTTCTCTAAAAAGCTTATCTTTGACCCCTATAAGTCTTCGACTGATTCATTCTTGAAAACGAGTGTTGCATCTTGGCTTTGACAACTGCTTCCAGAGTTATAATGTCCATTCTCTTCTATATCAATTGTTTTTTTAGTGACCATGTGAGTGCCTTATACTTAGAGTCTAACCTAGTTCAATAACAAAGAACCAAACATGTAGAAATTGATTTGCATTTTATGAGGGAACGTGTTGCAATTGGTTAGGTTTGTGCGTTACACATATCGTCGACTCATCAGTTTGCATATATTTTTAGAAAGATATATCTTATACATCTATTTCTGGACATCTGGAGCAGTTTGAACATCTGTGAGCTCTCTGCTCCAACTGAGGTGGTGTGTTGAACGTTGTTTATTTACTATAGTCTTATTTTGTTTATTCTATACATTGTATGGTACTTTGTGTAACTTGTGTGTCGATTTATATTGATGATAATGCAATATACATCCTAAGAAGTTTTTCATCATATAAAACACTAGTGAAACTTTAACATCATGCTTAATGTTAATGAATAATATAACACTACATTTGATTATAGACCGGTCACCAAGACTATATTTGATATGAAATATAGTATTGGGTTGGAGTAACTTTTTTTCAAATGCAAGGTTTGAGAAAACACAACTTCATATTTACTTTGTAAACATTATATAATATCTTTTCCATTTGAAACTTTTTGTTTCTTTGCACCAAATGTTGTATAACTCCTCAATAGAGTACAACATGTCATGCATAATAATGTTATGATCCAATGATCTGTAAATGTTGTTTTTAAAAGAATTAATTTCGATACCCAAAAAAGGTTATGAGGTAGCTAGTTGTCCGTTTACCCGCTATGTTTATATAAAACTTTCATAAATTTAACCATTGTCTTCGTATGGAATTTATAAACATAATATCATATCTTAGCTCAATATACTATATTGGTTCATTATTATATCGCTTGTATTATTCCAATAGTTATTCTTAAGGTCCAATTCCCTAAAATTTGATGTATAACTTCTCAAAGCATGCATTTTAAGACTTGTGTTCCTAAAGCAAAATGGATTCTGATTTAAGTACAGCATAAAACTATATTTTAGAGGATATTACATAACTTGGAGCATCCAGAAAGGTTTTTTGATGATGATTTTTTATTAAAAAAACCGCTACTTTAATATGAGTTCCACGTATGGCTAAGACTTGAATTTCGACCTTTTTGAAGTGCAGAAGAACTAGATGCCTAATCTCCGATTTTCAATCGGCTTCCTTGACAAAAAAATAACTAAAAAAATTCAAATACCTATTTAAGCACGTATTATTTCATAAATTTATTTTAGGAAATTGAGTTTCCACAATTTTATCTCTAAGATCATTTAAAGTAGTGACCAGAATCTTGATTTCACAAAATACTATTAGAAAAACAAACGTGTTGAACTATTTCTCGAGTGTCCGTTGTTTTAAACCGACTGTGGAAACAAGGTATTCGAAACTTAATCAAATATAATCTTGATGTTCAAAGAGTTGTGTTTCTAAACAATGATTCAAGTGAGATGTTTATCATGTGATTAAGATAATTGTTAATGCATTAATAAACAAATGATAAAAGCTAAAATCATATGATTCCAAAGGTGATTCGGGATATATCTATTATTAGTTGACTACAAAAAGTTGTCCGTGAACATTAAGCCGCCGGAATGAAAAAATCAAGAAAAAAACGCCTACTCCATTTACATTAAAACTAACAAGACATCCCTCTAGAAAGCATCCAAAGCAGCCCCAATGGCAAAAAGCTCACCATCTAGACATGTACTGTTACAGCAATCGCCATGACAGCATGCACATCTTTCGTCCCATTTGTTCCTCCTCTTCCTAATTTCTACCAAATCCTCTCCACAACCAAAAGGTGTTTCAATCTTCATGGCTATACGAACAGAAGGCGTTTTAACATCTTTTTTCTTTGATTTCATCATCACCCATCTCTCCATTTCCATGTTTGGCGACTCAAAAACATCCCTCCATGATACCTCAGTTTTTCCCAGCAGTTGCGACCCTCTAAACATGGAAGCTGTATTTCTCCTCCAGCGAAGCTCCAAGACAATTGTTCCATGAATGATCATGTCTGTGGATTGCTTCGTCCCTATGCAATCCAAGGAGAATGATTCGTTCGAAGAAAATTCTCCATATTGAGACACTTCTCCGCTATCCAAACGCACTCTTTTGTTGTTTCCAGCATCAAGATAGCATCTAACAAACAAGTAACCATTGGAGTTGGTAACTTGGATGTTTTTAGCTTTCATAATCATGAATTCACAGTGAAGAGATTTTAGTGCATCCATTTGTGTATGTTTTTAATGTGTTTGTGTTATTGAGTGTTTAAGAAAATTCGTCTGGTGTGTTTATATATATAGATGGGGGTAATCCTAAATTTAATATAAAATTCCATAAAATCAACCGACCTGCACTAGGCTTTGTTATTAAATGTATAGTGCCAACAAAGTATACCTCTTGGATCTTGATATCTTTTCCTTTATGTTTATTTAATTAAACTTTGAAAATAAAATGCAAGGTTTTTTTAAAAAAAGATAAAGGTATCTTCAATACACATATATACCTTCAATGCACATATCTTGGTGTTCAGTAATGTACCGTTGGGAATCTTTGACATGATAAGGGTCTTGTTCGGGTTTGTATATAAACGGATTTTGGTTAAGTTTTTCTAACTGGTCAACTTGTTTATCGTTTATGATAAGGGTCTTGTTCGGGTTTGTATATAATTTCACGGGTTGACTAGCAAACCCGTTTATTTTATTAGATTAAAAAAAAATATATATATATTTATTACATAGTTTAGAGAGTAAGAATTAACTAGTAAATATGTGATATTTAGATTTTTTCCTAGACCCACGAACCCGATTCTGACCCACAATCCCATATATGTAAACGGGTGACACAGTTGACCTATTTATGACTAATTCTGGTTAGGTTGAGCAAGACGGCAGAAATATTTATATGAGTCGTGCCTAGATTGAGCTTTTCTGACACGTAAACCCGCCGACCCACGACCAACAAGTAACGTCCCAAAAATTAAGAGTGAGATTTTTATTTTCAAAACAATAAGTCTTACAATTAAGTAGTTCCAAAACCAACCAAAGTGATTAAATCAATTAAACATTAGATTAATAAAACCATGATTAGCCAAAACTTCGGGGGATGTTGTGCAGTCACGTCGGACCCTTCTCTATCAAACTGAAAATACTTGAAACCATAACCACATACCATACATACAATTGGCCTCGTCCGACATCCATCGGCCCCGCCCAGTAACCCTAACATGTCATGGTCCCTGCCCAACACATTCATCAGGCCCTGCCCGGTACACATACAAACATATACAATACATGCAAGAGTTACACAGACATCTAGCATCCAATGAACATAATCAATGAGCCTCCATTGCTGTCTTTGACCCGCTAAACATCGTGAGAAGACTCACCTCAATCCGAAGATATCTGAATCGCACATGTGCAGCTGCTACAAGGCTCCTCACACTAAAAATATCTAGAATCACCCCTAATCAATAATTAGGAAATAACCCATAATCAAATGTCCAACCATATTCTATCATTCTAAGAGGTAAAATATTATTTTACCCTTCATTTACTTGACCCATCTAACCATGCCAAACTGAAAAGGACCCAAGGCCCAAAAATGGTTGTATGGTGAGTACGCCATGCGTACCACCCTATTATGCACTGCGTACTCGAGAATCACAGAAAAGGAAAAAAAGGGACCAAGAAGTTGTACACGTTGCGTACTCCGATTTACATAGGGCGTAATCACAGGGACCTCAAAAACTCATTTTAAGCACTTAATCCTTAATGATACAACGTCCAATACTCAGATCTAAGTCATGGGAAGGTCTTAACTGATAAAGTCGACAACTTTAAGCTTTTGCATGCCTTAATGAAGCCCATAGCCAAACCCTAGCTTCTTATTAGCACTTAATGATCAAAGACTAACCATCTAATACTCAAATTAGGTTCCTATTATCTCCATAATGAATAAAGTTTCCAACTTTATCCAATAGGATGTTTAGATGGACAAAGTTTCCAACTTTATCCATATCAAGCTCCCAAACATTCAAGATCTAATTTTTACGTACTAAAGTGACATTCTCCAAACTATTGAGATTGTGGTAGAGATTACTGCCATGTTCCATGAGAGGACTATGTCGATTACGCAGTACGCTGTAAATTGAGGAGATGAAGAATACAAGATACCATGATATGTTGAGAGATGATATCAAGGAGTTTGTGAGCTTTTTGGGGTTCAAGACCCTAAATGATATGATTGAGAAGGCCTGTGAGTGGGAGATTGAGCTGGAGCTTTAGACAAAGCGCAAGCCAGAGCAGGTGCAGATAGTAGTAGACCAGGATAAGAGGCCCAAGAATTCAGATTCACGCACCAGAGGCCAACAGGGTCGGATCCGTGATGGCAAGTGCGACAAGCTGCACAGTGGGGCATATTCATGATGTTTTAGTTGTGGTCAGCTAGGCCATATGAGTAGGGACATCCCCCTAGAGTGCTCTGATTTGTTTTCATTGCAATCAAATCGGTGATAAAAAGGATGATTGTATGGGATTAGCAGGAACGGCAGCGCCTGCACTATCCACCTTGAGGATTATTGTTGGTCGCTAGGGGAAGGCAGAGGGACTTGTGGTGAAGAGAAGGGCATTTCAGATGACCATCGATGAGACTCACACAACACCAAAGGTGGTTACTGGTACGTGACTTATTCATATCATTTGTTTCTTTCCTTATTTTTGCTCATGTTAAATATGATCTTGTATAGGGACCTTTTTAGTCAATGGTACGACTGCTCATGTGTTGTTTGATTCGGGTGCTACCCAATCCTTTGTATCTCTTGTGCTTAGCAAGAAGTTTTGTGATGCTCCCAGTACTCTAGATTACCTATTGGAGGTTGAGACTGTGTATGAACATTCTGTGAGTGCTTTGAGGGTTTACCATAGGTGTGTCCTGAATCCGTTCAGCGAGAGATACTTCATTGATTTGGTGTCGATTCCTATAACGCCCGTAGATCCGAGCTAGTCAATTTAGAGACGATAAGCATCAAAAGTTACTTTTTGATAAAAAAGATTATTTAGAATGAATTATCTTAACTAGGTTGTAGTGGTCATGACAAGGATTCCAGATATATAAAGAATGCGGAAATCCGAGTTATAACGAAGAAGTTATGACCTGTTGAAGTTTCGCGATAGAACCGGTACGACACTACGTAACGTAAATAGTGAATTTACGATAGAACGATATTTAGCCTTAGTTATCTAAACGAAAGTTATAGAATACATTAAACCGGGAGCGTGCATAAAAATAACGTCTAAATCTGACTTTGTATGAGGAAGTTATGATTTTTCGAAGTTTCGACTTAGCAATATATAGCCCAAAGTTCGAATATGAGATCGAGTGATTTCTAGCCGAAACAATGTAAACGAGAATCGAAGATCTCATCGATAGTAATGCAATCGAAAAAGACAGACAAAAACGGACGTCAGATGAAGGAGTTGTGAATTCCTAACGAGGTTTTCCTGTCCCGACCTACTAAAAATAACATAATAAAAGTTAAAGTCAAAATTAGCCGACGGAGTCTAAACGAGAGTTGTAGAGCATAATCTCACCTACGCATGCATATAAAGAACGTCGAAAACGTAGCTCCTATGCAAAAGATATGAATTTCTGAAGTTCGGAGCACGAACTTCAACCTCTGTGTCACAACTAGCACTTTTGGCTAGGAAATTCCGTCCTCAGGTAAGCAAGGAGTATTGTGAGATTTGTGCTAACACACCTAAGTGTTAAATATGAGTTCCTAAGGAGCCATAAAGTGTTAGAATACAAATCTTTCCAAGTATAGTGAATCTCTCCCAAATCTCTCCAAGTATAGTGAATCTCTCCCAAATCTCTCTAAGTATGTGAAATCTCTCCCAAATCTCTCTAAGTAAGCGAAATCTCTCCAAGAATAGTGAATCTCTCCCAAATCTCTCCAAGTATAGTGAATCTCTCCCAAATCTCTCTAAGTATGTGAAATCCCTCCCAAAGAATGGTGAATCTCTCCAAGAATAGTGAATCTCTCCCAAATCTCTCCAAGAATAGTGAATCTCTCCCAAATCTCTCTAAGTATGCGAAATCTCCAAGAATAGTGAATCTCTCCAAGAATAGTGAATCTCTCCAAGTATGTGAAAGCTCTCCCAAATCTCTCCACGTATCTCAAATCTCCCTAAATACCTTCCTTAGTCGAAAACAGCTCAAAACCGGAAGAGGAAACCCCAAAAGGACCGTCTTGGTCCGGCACCCTCTTGGTCCGGACTCCTCTTGGTCCGGAACCCTCTTAGTCTGGACACCCTTATAAGGAATCAGGAGGAATCACTTCGGAACCCATGTGCTTCAGACCCTCTTGCATGACTCCGGAAGGAGTAAGCTCTGGAAGGACCTCGCCTGAAGACCTACTTCGGAAGCTGCAACCGGTCTTCGCACCCTCGATCCGGACCAACCCAAAAACGTGCCTGACTCCGGAAGTGGACATTGACTTCGGAACTCGTACAGCACCTCCGGAACACACATGCTGGCCACTTCGGACCATCGCAGCCTTCATCCTTCCCTCCGGAATTTAACTAACAACTTCGGAAATTGCGCTAGAGTTCCGGAATTCACTATTTAGCCCCGAATTTTGGACTATTCCGGACCTTTTTACCATTTTAAGGTATTTTGAGGTCGAAATCCAACCAAACTCGTGTTTTTCTTAACTGAGACCCCTAAAACCATTATTTTATGCTAAAATTAATTATTTTAAGCATACTCTTCATAAAAATAAATGGTTAGGATTTAGGAAAACCTTATCCTAAATCAAGAAAAGGACAAAAGGATTGACTTCGTGACTTGACAAAATTCCTCATTTCCCATGCAAATCACAGTACTCCATGCTTTATCCACCAAATATCCATGCATGGACCACCAGATTCCCATGCATCAAAGATTCCTTTCCTTTTCTTATACTCCAAAGCAACGACAGTGAAGGGGTTAGACTTCACATATTCTCTCACATTTCTCATTTCCTCTCAAAACTCATCTCCAAGCAAGAACAATAACTTGTTGAAAACAAAATTCTCAATTTCTCCCTGGAGTTGTAAGGTAAATTCCTCCACCCATCTAATATTTTATAATATTTCAAGATGAATCCATATTATTTTAATCATAATATGTGATGATCACCCTTAGGAAAGCATCCCTCCCAAGGAAGTTCCTTATCTCAGCAAGAGTTTAAGCTTGAGATCTTCACTCCATAACTCCAGACAACTCCTCAACTAACTCAAGGTGAGCTTCATACCCCACCTTTTTCAACGTTTTAATGTTTTTGGGGGAGAGTACAAGTCAAATCTTGCCTAAATACTTGAATAATTGCTTATATACGTATGATTGTATGTGTGTGTGAAATATTATTAAATTAATATTGTAGTAATATACTCACGGACATAGGATTTCTCAATTTCATAAAGAACATGGGATACTTTGTGCAAAAGAACCTCCCAACTATTGAGTGTGTCCAACTTAACCCCTTTATCTATGCTTTCATGTCTAAAGATAAAAGTTATAAAAAGGAACCTTACTAAGTGGACACCATTTCTAGTGATTTTCGAAAAATAGAAACTTTGTGACTATTTTGCAAACTATCAGGGAGTATTTTATAAGTATCCAACATAAAAGTTTCCGTCAAGAAAATATACAAGTAGAGCCTTTATGACAGAAATATTTGCATGTCATAAGCTACTGTCATAAAACCTCCGAGAACACAAGTAATGTTCTATATGTCATAAAACAGAAAATGTGTGTCATAACCGACAGTTATAAATTTATATAAATTATAACTTGACACTTTTTCTCTTGACTAAAACGACTCATTTTTCAATAAACGAAAAGGAACGAACACGAGCACCCAGTTAACGAGCACAATCAACGATATGAAACGAGAACGATATTTCTATTCAATAAGGACGTGTTTCATTATTTATCTAACAAATAATGGATCTCTAACGATTGCTCAAAAGATTGTTAATATTCTACTCAGACAAATCTCAACAGTACCTAAATATAAAAATATTAGTGTACGTCTAAGTCCTATAAGGAGTTATAGCCAAAGTCTCCTGGAGGGAGAGCAAGAATTTGTGTATAGATCTATACGGGGTTGACACCCCGCACCTTCGCTGTTCGCTACAGCTAGACAGGCCAGTCTACGGTGACAAATGTCTTTTCCAAACCGAGGGCGCTTGAGAAACGCCAAAACTGGCACTCCGTCATGATTAGTATGGTTATAACGACTCACTAGAATATGTTATATTAACTAGAAATTTATATAAGGAAAACCTCATAAATAAAATTTGGCACGTTGTGTTGACTGCCCTATACGTGATAGGTGATGGTCTGCATTTGTTGTGTTGACTGTTCTTTCTTTTCACCGTATAAAATGTCCATAATTGCCATGATTCTTTCTCCTAACGAGCATAGAGTCGAAATACTGCTATTTTACAAAGTAAAAAGCGTAGGACTCTATGGAAAACGATTTTCTACGATTTCAATAACGATAAACTAGAACATACGAATATTTTATAGCGGGAAATCTAGGATTTTCTAGAGAAAACGATTTTCTACGATTTCGATAATGATAAACCCGAACTTACGAATATTTTATAGCAGAAAATATAGGATTTTCTGGAGAAAACGATTTTCTACGATTTCAATAACGATAAACCCGAACTTACGAATATCTTATAGCAGAAAATATAGGATTTTTTGGAGAAAACAATTTTCTACGATCTCGATAACGATAAACCAGAACTTACGATTATTTTGTAGCAGAAAATATAGGATTTTCTGGGAAAAACGATTCTTTTACAATTTCGATAACGATAAACTAGAACGCACACACTCAATTTTACTCGATAAGAGGAACATGATTTTCAACCATATTTCCTTTTTGAAAATAGGGGATTTTTCTTGAGACGGTTGATTGTTACTATTCAAAAGAACTATTCCTGGACACAACTCGCTTTTACAAATCACACTATTTTTCAAAATCACTCCTTATAAGGATGAACAAAAGTAACGACATGCAAACATATATCCATGATTTTCAAGGCAAGACTTCAAAAGATTTCATAGAAAATATCTGATTTTCTGAAAGTACAACGAGAACGATTCTAAACAAGTGTAAACGATTTTATACAAAAATGCTTATGAACTCACCAACTTTTTAGTTGACGCTTTTCAAAACGACTTGTATTCTCAGGGATCTAGTAAGCAGGTAACAAGGGACGTTGATGCAAGACCATTTAGCTATAGTTTGGACTCTTTTCCTACTTATGCAACTTTTGTGTAACTCGAAGAACAAATACAATATGTAAACAATGTAAGTTTGTTATCTCAATGTATGATGTTTTGATTGCTCTGTTTCATTTATATTCAATTGTTATGATACTACACAATGAAGTCACCCGCCTCCGGACGTTTCCAACGTCTGGTCCGGGGGTGTGACACCCTGTGTCAGAGCTCATGACGTGAGCACAGTGTTCACTACGTGAGCAGGTGATGGACGTCTTCCAGGGCAAGTGGCCATGACGAACGCAATGACATATTTGACCTCACGATGTGAGCATTAGTGGCTCACGACATGAGCATAGTTTTTCAGCCCATAGAAGTCGAGTCCAGCCATTTATGGTTGCCAAATCTGTTTCCTCTCACCTATATTACCTCGATTTACGTGCAAGTTATACCCCCGAAGCCCCGGTATCATCCCGACACCTGAAGAGAGTCATAAAGCCCCGAAGATCTCGAGGAGAAAAGAGTTTCAAGCCGAAGCTCTGCCCATGAGATGACCGGTGTGTGAAGATATCCCGGTTTCATAGAAGCACTTCTACTTGAAGAGTCGTAGTGCTGTCCGAAAATCGTCTTAACAAGTGAGTGTGTAGTTACTTTCTTCTAACAAATAGATATGAAGTATTTGCTATGAAATATGTGTTATGTGTTTATATATTGTTTTTTTACTTGAGATGGATGTTGAATGAATATTTTATATAGGTTTTTAAATGGTTTAAACTGATATGTAAGTTTTATCTACAGATATGTTGGGTAGAACATGGGTAGATGAAATAGTTGGTGTGCGATGAATGATGAGTTTGAGGATGAGACGAGAGATGATATAGATCATGAGATGAGGGTGATAGGTGAAAAATGAGTGAAACCTTTACCCAAACGATGGCTCCGTCATTCAGCAGAGTAGGGATCAACCACAAACGATTCTAGACAATCCAGTGGAACACTAGCAGGCTCGCAACTTGTAGGTGTTGTGGAATTGATGTTCACTGGTGTACTCTAAAAACCCTGGCAGTTATAGATTTGGTTCCTTATATAAGAACCTTGGTAGCTATGGATTTATTACTGTGTAGATGAACGATGGTAGCTATGGATTTAGTATTGTGTAGATGAACAATGGTAGCTATGGATTTAGTACTATGTAGATGAACCTTGGTAGCTATTGATTTAGTACCATGTAGATGAACCTCGGGCAACAATGGACTTTGTGCCAATTCCTTAGGTCAGTCCTTAGGAATCAATGAAGGAAGGATAATTGACTCTTAGGGTAAAACCTTAAGAAATAAAGAAGATAATGGGGATGGGTAATTGGGTTGATTATTTGATGATAAAATATAATAATTATATTATTGTGGGTTGAAAACCCTATATGCTCACCAGGCTCCCAAGCCTGGCCCACTCAGTTTTCTTTGTATCTTAGGTAGTGGCACAAGGGCATAAATCGGTTGACATGACGAGAGATTTTGGATTATAGATCAGTAGTTATAAATAACTGTTGTAAGGTAAATTTTATACTGTTTATGCTTTTGGTCTGTATCGGAACATGACATCCCGAGATTTTATTATTTAATGAAAATACATTCCTTTTAAGAAATGTTTTGATAAATTCTTATCATATTTTGTTTTGGGAACAAATTCCGCAACTCTTTTAATCAAAGGATTACTCTGATTTTATAAAACAAAGCATAAACAAATCGGTCTTTTCTGGCCGTGAAAGTTGGGGATGTCATAATTCCTCTACGAGGATCGAAGGTTATTGTCGGGATAGACCGGTTACGCCCGAATGGGGCCATGGTTGACTATGAGTACCAACTAGTGAGAGTTCGAACCCGAAGTAGAGGAGAAATGGTTATTCCTGGCGAGGGAGCTTTGCATGGGCCAAATATTTCTTCAGCTGCGAGAGCCAGGAGATATCTTCAATAGGCATGTACGAGATTCCTAGCTTACATGTCAGATACTTGAGTGGAGAGCACGGTGACATTGAATGAGGTGCTCATTGTTCGGGATTTCCCCGATGTGTTTCCTAAGGAATTACCAGGAGTGCCTCTTAAGATGCAAATCGAGTTTTGGATTGATCTGGTTCCTAGAACGGCTCCAATAGCGAAGGCATCATATCACTTGGCACCACCAGAGATGCAGGAAGTGTCTAAGCAGCTTTAAGAGCTATTAGGAAAGGGATTTATCCGGTCTATTAGCTCACCTTGGGGAGCATGGATCTTGTTCGTGAAGAAGAAGGATGGTTCATACTGGATAGGCATTGAATACCGGGAGTTGAATAAGCTAACAGTGAAGAACTGTTAGCCACCTCTGAGAATCGACGACTTATTGACTAGCTACAAGGTGCATCTTGGTTTCCAAGATTGATTTGAGATCAAGTTACCATCAGATGAAGGTTAGGGATGAATACATGTAGAAGACGGCCTTTAGGACTCGTTATGTTCATTACGAGTTCGTGGTGATGCCATTCAGGCTCACCAATGCACCGACAACATTCATTGATCTCATGAACTGGGTTTGCATGTTGATGCTGGATCGGTCGGTTCTAGTATTCATAGATGATATTCTGGTCTACTCCTAGACCAAGGAGCATCACAAGGCACACTTACGGGAAGTATTGGAGACCATAAGGAAAGAGAGGTTGTACGCCAAATTCTCCAAATGTGAGTTCTGGTTGTGTGAGGTGCAGTTCTTGGGGCACATTGTTAACCGATGGGTATACTAGTCGACCCAGCCAACATTGAAGTCATGATGCGATAGGAGATTCCGAGGACCCCATCTGAGATTTAGAGCTTCCTTGGCCTCGTAGGGTATTATTGGAGATTTATCCATGATATCTCCAAGATTGCAGTGTCGTTGACCCGCTTGACGAAGAAGAAAGCTACTTTTTGGTGGGGGCGTGATCAACAGTTGGCCTTCGAGGCTCTGAGACAGAGATTATGCAAGGACCCGATCCTTTCTCTTCTTGAGGGTATGGATGATTTTGTTACTGCAACTCTTCTATATCGGGTTTGATAGTTGTTCTTATGCAGAGGGGTCATGTGATTGCTTACGCTTCGAGGCAGCTGAAGCCTCATGAGGCGAATTACCCAACATATGATTTGGAGTTGGGGGCTGTAGTTTCTGCCCTCAAGATTTTGAGACACTATCTTATGGGTTACGAATACTATCTACACTGACCACAAGAGTTTGAGGTACCTGATGGATCAGCCGAATTTGAATATGCAGCAGCAGTGATGGTTGGATGTGGTAAAGGATTATGAATGTGAGATCTTCTACCACCCTGGAATGCCAATGTGGTGGTCGATGCCTTGAGCTGCAAGGAAGTGAGCACACCTATTGGAGATGTGTGTAGGAGGATGTTTATCATTTCTCCTTTACTGGATTTAATCAAGAAGGCTTAGGTGGAGGGATTGAAAATGGAGAACTGGAAAGTGGAGCGAATCAAGGGACAGATTCCTTGGTTTGACAGAGACAGTCGGGGATTATTGACTCGGTGTGGTAGCGTTTGGGTTCTGAATTGGTGGGGTGAGACAGATAGTTCTTGAAGAGGCTCAAAAGTCAAAGTTTTTGATCCATCTAGGGGCCATGAAGATGTATCAGGACCACAGACTGAGTTGTTGGTGGTCCTGTATGAAGAGGGAGATAACATCGTTTGTAGAGCGGTGTCTGACTTGCAAGAGAGTGAAGGCCGCGCATCAGAGGGCCCATGGCATGATGTAACCGTTACCCATTCCCATATGGATGTGCGTAGAGATGACCATGAATTTTATTACGAAGCTGCCAAGGCTGGGACGTGGTGTTGATTCTATCTGGGTCATCGTGGATAGATTGACCAAGAGCGCACACTTCATACCTATCGCGCATAATATATTTGCTGAGAAGTTGGCTGGCATTTACATTCGGGAGGTGGCTGTCCAACACGGGGTGCCAATTTTAATAGTTTCTAACCAAGATGGTAGTTTCGCCTCCAGGTTTTAGAGGAATTTTCATGAGTAGTTTGGTACTGGCTGCATTTCAACACTTCATACCACCCCCAGACTGATGGGTAAAGCGAGCGAACAATTTAGACGCTTGAGGATATGCTCCTGGAATGCGTATTAGATTATGGAGGGAGTTGGGATATTTATCTTCCACTAGATGAGTTCTCTTACAATAACTATTATCATGCCATTATTAACCGACCACCGTTTTATTTGTTGTATGGGAGGAGATGCAGGACCCCGATTTGCTGGGGCGAGGTTGGGCATCGGGTCATGGGGAGTAGTGAGGTAGTACTCAAGACGACTTAGTTTATTCAATAGGTGCGTGATAGGTTGTGAATCGTGAAAAGCCTGCATAAGAGTTATGCAGACCGATGACGTTTGAACCTCAAGTTTCAGGTAGGGGAATTGGTGCTTCTAAAGGTGTTACCTTGGAAATGTGGCATCTGATTCCGGAATTAGGGAAAGATGGGCCCCCAGTTTATTGGTCCCTTTAGGATTACTACCTAGGTGGGTAAGGTTGCATACCGATTGGATTTTCCTGATGAGCTCAGTGAAATCCACAACACCTTTCATGTTTCTCAACTTCGGAAGAGTGTGGATGATGATTCGACAGTTGTTCCTTTGGATGATGTTGAAGTGATGATCGCATGAATTATGTTGAGAGACTAGTGGCGATCTTTGATGGGAAGATGAAGGCCTTGCACAAAAGGTGGTATCTTTGGTTAAGGTCTAGTGGCAGCATCAGAATGCATCTGAATGGACGTAGGAGCCTGCGATAGAAATGCGAGAGCACTACCCTGAGTTATATCTAGACGAGGACTTTGAGAACGAAGTCTAATTCAAGTGGGAGAGATTTGTAATATCTGGTCCAGGTATGAATCAACTTTATTGTATTTACTTTAAAAGAGATGGCCAAGACATGGTGGAGCATCATCACGACATGGCATAACATTTTGGATCGCGGGATTTAAATGACCCTCCATGACGTGGCAGGTGTTTTAGTGAAAAACCTAATTTCGGGCTTTGGACCCTATATAAGGAACATTAGGGCTAGGGTTTCAGCCTCCATCTTCTTCCCAACCTCACAAACCCTAACCCCACCGTTCATTGAAGTTGTGAGATCATTCTTTGTCTTTTTAGTGATTTTAGAAGGAGAAGGAAGCTCGTGGTGAGGTGGTTACTTGGCCAACATCATTTCTTTAGCTAACTTGTCTCTTGGACATTGGTGAGTGACCAGGACTAACCTTTTCTTGCCATGTTGCTACATCTCTTATTTTTGTCCCATTTTTGCATGTTTTGATGGACTTAAGTTATGGGATCTCATAAAGTTTGAAATTTATGAATCTCAAGGTAAAATAGACCATTTAGTGTTTTGGATCTGAATTATAATCATGTTTTGATCCCATGCATGGGGTTTTAGTCATTAAACCCTATTTTTGACCTAAAATGGAAAAGGAACGTATTGGACAAGCAAGTCCATAAAAGCACGATATTTAAGGTCTCTTTGGAGTGTGAAATCTTTCTAGAAACTTTGGAGGTGCAACTTTGTAACATCCCGAAATAAGAAAAAAATTGTTAGAGAAGAAGAAGGTGCTAACAAGCTTGAAGATCTAGAAGCTTCCCACCTTTGTGCATCATTTTCATGTATGAAGTCTATACCTTGAGAAGTGTTTTACTAGATGTCTTTGATTTTGGATTTATGAGCTATAAGTCCCCAAGTTTGGAACTTTATGAGTTTGTGACTTTCTAGAGGGTGTAAGCTGTCCTTTCATGCATACTAGGGCATTTAGATTCATAAAGTGCTTGCTTGATCTTCCCCTTTGGCTCATGCATGAGTAAATTAGGTTAAAATGGATGAAGTGATGCTTTGAACCTTTCCTTAAAATGAAATGGCTTAAAGACAACGACTTTATTAATTAAGAGGTCTTAAATTAGTCAGATTTGTGGTCGGATTGGTTGGATTAAAGGATTAAAACACCAACTTTGTTGAATTAGAGGCTGATGGAGTACGTCAGGCGTATTCCTAGCTACACGCAGCGTAGCATGATCCTTCCCCGATGAGTCTTGAACTTGTTGTACGCCTAATGTAGGGAGTTGTACAATCAACGTACGCATTGAGTGTTGACTTTTGTTTACTTTGACCCTTGGTCAAGTTATAGGGTTTTTGGACCATGAGAAAGGCAAAATGGTCCTTTTTCCCTTAAAAGGTTTAGCCATGGGATTTGGACTCGCAAGTGAGGTTTTTGACCTTAATTATTAATTAGGGATAATTATTTAGCTGACTAGGCGGAGTCTAGATCTGGCAGTTCATGTGCTAGGTTTTCGTTTCATCAGTATTAGGTGAGTCTCCTCACTTACTCTTACCTGTATGGTAGGTTAGCTGTATTTATGATGACCTATCGGGTCTAGCTGATGTGACTATGTTATGCTATTTATATGTGGCTGGGGTTGCTGATAACCCACTAGGCGTGCTGTTAGCTCATCGAGACTGCTGATAGTCCTCAGGGATGCTGATAACCCATAGTTGTTTTTGTATGATGTGTTGTATGTGGTATCTTGGGGAACTTACTAAGTGTAATACTTATAGATGTTGATTTCTATGTGGCAGGTACTTCTTAGGACCGTGAGAAGGCGAATGTCTGATTGTACAAAAACACGTTGGAGGATTTATAATTGGGACACGTTTATGAACTCTGATAATTATGATACTTGTTGTGTTGGGATAATTTTGTATTTGATAACTTGGTTGTCAAACTTGATTTTGGTATTTTATAATTGAAAATTTTTGTGTAAAATTTGAGTTGTTACAAACTCTAAGGATTTGGTGCTTATTGAGAATCTTGATGCATTAACGTACCCTTAGTGGTTATGGATGGGACTTTCGCTTATCGAAGGGTTTGAGGGATCAAATTGGAAACTTCACCCTTAAATACCATGGGAAGAATCAGATTTGAGCCTTGGAGCTCTTGAAATAACTTATCGGTTTAAGCTGTCCAATCTCAACACCACAGCGTGGTTGAGGTCGCCACGACATGCTGGCTTGGTCAAGACCCATTTGTTTTTTCGGCTTGTGGCCACGTCGTGACCAAGGAGGCCTTGACGTGGCGAGTAGCTGGGTTAACTTTTGACTTTGATCAGGATTTGCCTAAGTTTGAATTAGGGGTATTTTGGGTTTTTCGAACTGTAGTCAGACTTTTAGTCATTGCTATTTGTAAAGATCAGTGGTAGAGTTGGTTTTCGGAGTAACGTGTTGTTACAGCTATTTCGTGTGTCTTTGAGGTGAGTCTCCTCACTATATCCATGGGTCGAAGGCACCAATGTCGACCCATTATCTTGTTATGTAGAATACTAGTTGTTATGTGAATGTTGTATATATGTTTGCATGTTCGGATTGAAATAAACCCCTGGGCGGGGCCCATTATTGTATGATCGGATTGGAATACACCCTAAGGTAGGACCTACTATTTTATGATCAGGTTGAAATAAACCCAGGGCTAGGCCCATTATGGTATGATCGGGTTGATATAAACCCCAGGGCAGGACCCATATTTGTTTATTGAGTTGGAATATACCTCTAAGCTAGGCCTAATTTATTTGTTTGGTATGTGGTACATTGGTGAAACTCACTTCGCCTTGTGCTTACAATTTATGTTTATGGTTTTAGGTACTTCCGGTATAAAAGGGAAGAGCCCGACTTGATGGCACAACATCCTCTCCTTATGATTTTCGCCTTTTTTGGATATTTGTACTATGATATTTGATATTACCTTTGGTGATGGTTTTGAACTACTTCATGAATGAAACTATTGGATCTTAAAATAAAATTTTTTACCACTGTTTTTGGGTTGTTATACGGAGCGCTTCTATACCACACCCAACAGTTGTAACATGTTACCACGGGCATGCAGTGAACACGACATCGATCAGGGTTGGGAGTGCGGTAAGCCCACTGCACCAAGAACCTTTGCCGCACCATTTGTTTCAATTTTGTAACCTTTGAGATTTTTTGCCATTTAAAACGGCTATATGTTGATTTTTTATATTTTTTTAAATAAACACTATATATACTATATTTTATATCACATTTCACAACACAACCAACGCTTTCAGTTCTTACAAAACCTCTAAAACATTTGTTCTCCATAAATAAATCCAAACAACCTTCAATTTACTGCTAGAAACAAATTGTGTGCAAAATGTTCGTCCTTTGGATTTGTTAAATTACTAGCCGCAATTTGATCCATCTATGATTTCGCCTTGACCCCAACCACAACCCCAATAATTTTACTACCAACAAACTCCACAAAAATATTAGAGGATGCAACCTTTTAACCCAACTATGTTATAAAATTTTCCCCCTCTCCGAATATGTTTCTGGAAGCCAACCCCCAACATCGGAAATTGAATTTGTCCAAGAAACCCAATCTGATCCCGAACCTAAACCCAAAATTATATGGGAAACCCAACCCAAACCATCCAACCCCAAAGACGAGCAAAATGAAAAGCACGAGTTAAAAAAGAAAAGACGACGTCTCAACAATGACAACCGGATGGAGAAATGAAGTACTTTCCTTTAACTATTTTTATATAGTTTTATTTTATTAAATTATATTTTGTTTAATTGAAAAAATAAATTTTGTGGTAATACGTGGTACCACATTCATCATATTTATGGGGAGAAGGAAATAATGACGCTGATATGATACACCAAAAACATGGTAATTAATATGTGGTTTGACAAACATCACTTTAAAGCATGTATTAAAAAATACCTTGCTTTAATATGTTAGATATCTACTAGATTTAGACATATGTTTTTTTTCCACTTTAATTCTTACTTTTACAAATGTAATCCGAAAATTGGGTGTCATACACCTTAATTCTTTCTCATTTAATATACACTTTAATGGCCTACTTGCATGACTCACGTCTAAGTTGGGGCTTTTTAGTTCTTTAGTCGACATATACTAGTGAATGGGTGTAATAACTCCTACCCACTATTATGTAACTCCATAATAATATTTGAAACAATTCCTACCCACTATTTATTTATCCAGATGATGATCATGCCCCCATTTCTTCGGATTCGTAGAGATTTTTCTTTATGGGTGTAAGTAAGGCCTACTTTACTCCATTTCAAGATAAGAACCTGGAGCTGGAACCCATTTTTAATCATTTCTTTATCACAGACTAGTAGAGATACATCTAGTCGGCCACATGAAAAAAGTGATAATATTCAAGAAAAAAAAGATGCTTTACGAACTTCTCTGATTATTTAAATAGGTTATGCGTGGAAAAATCAACAAGAACAAGATATCTATGAGATTGTTCTTAATACCTGACTGAATAGGCGGGAAGGAGCAAAATACACTTATGTTCGACTAATTGTTTCATATACTAAAGGCTACGTAATGGAATTTTGTGTACTTCAAATAACAATATCATTCTACTTGTTGTGAATGAAGAATCACATAGATAGTTGAACTTGAATGTTTCTGAAATTTTTTGTTGCGTCTTCAAGGAACATCACACTAGTTGACTGAACAGGATTTTATATATAAAGTTTATGTTGTACCCTTGAGAAATATTCAACTAAAGATTGGACTAAGGTTGTTAATTCATAGCAGTTTGAAGACTGTCGAGGTTTTTAATGATTCTCGTCAGCCTGGAAGCAATGGTCTGGTCGCATCATTTATGGAAGTTTTGTACGTAAATCGCAATTTAAAATGTACCTGGTGAGAAGATAAACAAAAAAGTGAGATGTTGTAGAATTTGTTTTAGGAAGAAAATCCTTCTTGAGAATGCACAATTGTAAGGACTGCTAGAAAGTATACTCCATTCCCATTTAACAAGACTCCAGAAAACAAACGCCGATGTTGATTTGGCATCTCACAGGGGTCATAAAGAATTTAATTTAAAGCCGATTGAACTCTTCCTTATTGTCATTTTGTCCAATTGTAACAGCCCAATGAGAAACTTACAAAGCCTTGTTGTTTTACTAATTCCCAAACTAGCCTTCAAATTTTTTGGGGATGCTTGATGTTCTAATTACTATACAGATGCCAGATACTCTCTAAAGGACAATCATCGGTGGATGAGTTCTATTTGTTTTTAATGGAATGTATCGTTACTGGAGCAAAAGATGGGAACCAAAATTGGATAAGGTGAGGCCAACTTATAGTAACTTTCTTGCTTTGATCTGATCTTGACAATCTTTTATATTAAAGTTTAATTAATGTAGATCTTAGCTTATTGATGACTCTAATTCACTAATTGGTCATCTTGTTGCTTATGTGATATTTTATTAAAGTAGAGTATGTAAGTTACGAAGGTACTACTCTGTTGCTTAGCTTATTGATGACTCTAACTAATTCGACCCCGTTCATGGATTTTACATACAGACGAGGAGCAGATCACAAGTTTTCAAGAGAAGTTCAATTAGAGTTAAATGCTTTAGAATTTTCGCTTATATTTATAGAGATGTATATTAGCTTTATTCCAACGCCTTCTAAAGTGTTGTAGACACTCCAGTCTGTTCAAGACCTTATCTATTATGCTTATATAAAATCATAATTACCTTATCATTCATATTTATAAAAGGTTTTCGTTACATTGTCTTCTGATAATCTAAATTTCTCTCTTTCTTTCGACAAAACTGCAAAAAATGGTCTCTATGGTATTCATTTTTTCTAGAATTTGGTCTAAACCACAAGTTTTTGGATTGACCGTTATTTTGGACAAGTTTGTTTCTGATTTTGATCCCTCGAAAAACTAAAATGTCATTCTAATACATTTTTTTATGTTTTTTTTGTATTTAATTTAAAGTTTTATTATTTAAAAATATGGGTCTCTCTCTCTCTCTCTCTCTCTCTCTCTCTCTCTCTCTCTC